>NC_086240.1:35580156-35847656 GCF_036321145.2 Pelmatolapia mariae
TCTCTTTCTCTGTGTGTCACTCGTGCATATTTGAATCCGTATATCACGCCCTTTCTTTTTTCCTGATTGCATTGCTTTTTTTAAATTTATCATATCATTGGCACATTTATACCTGAATATTATTTTTCCTAGAGATATGCCTTAGTTGGAGAATGTGCAGTCATATTATTGTGTTGTATGCAGAGGTGAAGGTAGACCCTCATTCGCATGAACATACTAATCTCTGCCAGACTATCTGCTAAAGCTTTTGAGAATACATAAGCACAAAACAAAAACAAAAAAAGAGAATACATAAGCACACTGCAACCTCCCCAGCTTCCTGCCCATCCCCTTTGGTTCCACCAGGTTTTAGAAAAATGATTCGCTTCAGCTCCTTCTGATGAAGTGACAGTAATCTGCTTTTGACTACAAGCAGGAGCAGACCTTCTGTTGATGCCTGCTACTTTCTCATACAGTTCAGTCTCGTGTAAGATGTAACACCCTTGAACAAGCATAGCGCCTGAGAGAGAAAACTGTACTAGACACAGAGTTTTCACACAAACACCAGTTTACTCTCATTTCCCTATGGCCCTGAACCCATCCCCTTTTATAGTTATAAAGTTAATGTGAACTCCTGCCTCATGGTGAGAAGTAATTAACAGTCTGTGACAGCCTACAAATGGGTGTGTCTGGTCCTGTCTCTCTGCCTGCATCCCCTATGGGGGTCTCCTGATGCTTGCTGTTGGGCTGTTCCTATGTTAAGTGTGATTACCAGCTGGCTTCTCCCAGATTGATGCACTGAGGTTCCCCTTGGGGTGTCTGCCTCCTTCTCGTCTTTGCAAAATAAGTCTGGCAGGAAAGGCTGTCCTGTGCCCTGGCAGTTTGACCCCTGTGAGGTTTTACACAGGGGTGGTAGCCTGTTTATGTCTGTGTGTGTTTGGGGAGGTTAAACCTGACGGATTCAAACAGGTTGCAGTTAGCTCATTTAAACCCTGCTCTTGTAGGCCATTCGATGGAGCACATTTGACTGTTGAGTCATCTGCACAAAACATATCTGAGAACTAGTTTTAAAAAACACTGTAGTTTGAGTCGGTTTGAGCTTTGTAAGGTAAAAACTTTTCTAACACTTTACCAGGAATGTGTCTACCATCTTGTCTGTCCATTTAAGTATGTTTTAACTTAACATACTTAATGTCTTGTTGCACCCAGCCACACCACATTTAATTTAGCTATTGGTGCTTTGCTAAATGGACAGTCTAACTTGTGCTTCAATGACATAGACTGATTGATTTGTTAATGTTCTGCATCGTTCCTCCATTTCTTACAAACTCCTCGAATTACATATACAATTGATAGAGTAAGCAACCAGTATGATGAGAGCAGCTTTTAAATAAATGTGCATTTGGATCAAGCTTTAGCTTGAGAATAATGCTGCAGCATCTTTCTTCTGAAAACAACCTGGATTTGATGTTGAAAAGGCTGCACAATGCACACACAAAATCCATACAGTATGCAGTTATTGTTGCATTTATTGCTAATTGAAACCGTGTTAGTGTATTCATACATTAGCAGAGCATTGTTGAACCTTTTTTTTTATTCTAAGGGTCACAGCTTTAACTAATTCACGCCAAACATGGGCTTATCCCAGGTTGTTGCTCCAGTGTGGTGTTGTAATGAGATGTGAGTGGGTTTGTGTGTGCATGTGTGTGCTAAAAAGCTGTTAATCCGCTGGTGCTTATTGTGCAGACACAGAAAGCTCAAGGCAAGATGGCTTGGCACCATTCGGATGACTCCCCCCCCAATCACCACCACACCCCATCTGTGTCCCCACCACTACCACCACCACCCTGTCCTTTTGTTCCTGCCCTCTCCACCACATGCACAACCTCACCCAAACTTTAGGGGACATCTGTTACAAGGGGAAAAGAAAAAAGGAGCGGAAAGGGAGGGAGGAGGAGAGCGCAAGGAGGTACTCTTAGCTAAGAGGTGGCGGGTGAGGGATGGAGGTCGCAGAGAAACACGTGTAATCAGGGTAGTGGGGGTTGTCATAGAGTAGAGAAAGGGGAGTGGGGTAGCTAAAGAGGAGAAGGCAGATAATTGATGGATGGAAGTAATTGTGTGTAATGCAAGCAACGAAACATGGGCCTCTGGGAAAAAGAGAGATTGAGAGGGAGAAAGAGAGGAAGCTAGTGAATTGCAGTTGGGGGGGGTTAAAGAGAGGAAAGGGAATAATGAAGAGAGGCAGTGTGCAAAAATTAGGAGGCTAGGAGAGAGAGGGAGAGAATGAGAAAATGAATAGAGGGAGCATGCTTAAGGAGAGGGAAGCAGGAGAAGCAGAAAAAGGGAGGGGGCTGCTGTTCCGTTGCATCATGCAGTGTGAGCTGGGGTTAAGAAGGAGTAACTACCTGCCTGTCAGGCTGATTGTTCATCCCTATGCATCAGGGGATACACGTCCTGGTTTATGAGAAATGGTGCAGATTCACTATGTGGGCCACTTAACCACAGAAAATGGCTGCATGTGCATCACTGGGAATACAAGCAGCGCTGGCAGTTTGGGCATTCTTCAGTGGTGATGATTGCTATAGATGCAGATGATGCTATCACTTCCCTTAGTACAAGGAGGCCGTTATTAGATATTCTCATTTTATGCACTCTGTTTGCAGTCTGGCTCACTGGAATCATTTGTTTTGTATTAATAATTCCCCTACCACAACAAACCCCTTCCATCCAAAAGCCCGATCATCAGGCTTCCTCAATAATTACAACTTCTGCAGCCCGGGCGCCTTTTCAAACAGCACACTGCCTCATCTTTCAGTGAAATGGAAACAAAGCCTATGTGCTCCAGTCTTGATACACAAATTACAGCGTACCAGTGGCATGTCAAAGAGAAAGAAGACAGCGAAGGCACCAGAGGCAAAATGCATTGAGTTTCCTCTCACTTTCTCACAGTGGAACACAAGCTTGTCTCCCAGACGGGGAAGAAAAGTTTGTCAAGCGCATCACGGTGGAGAGAGTAAAACCTTCCCCAGCCCCTGGGAAGATAGAAGGTGACATTTGTATGTAAATGGAGACAGACACTCTCCACTGTATTCCAGCTGACAGGAAACAGAGTGGGCAACTTGGCGTTTTCTTTTCTTTTTTTAAAAGTTGAAGATTTTGTTGTTTCTCTGACATTTGTTTTCTGCTTCAAAGATGAATACCAAAAAAAAAAATGCTTTACACAGCGTGGTTGTGTTTATAAGGAAATGCTCTTGTGCAGCTGTCTCACAGATACACATGTATACACACACACGAACACACAGGCAAAGACTCAGTTTTTAACTGTTCCTTTAATCTACATACAGGTAGGTTTCTTTGTGTTTTTATGGTCTAAGGTCCAAGCATTGGCAGATTAATGGAAGTTGTTGCCTGGTTTTTATCGCAGGCTGCTTTCTTTGGTTGATGCAGGTTTTATAGATTCAGAGATCAAAATAAATTAGGGCTGGAAAAGAATGAAGAATAAACCAAGCAATCCCAATTGGGCTGTAGCACCTGCAGTGGCTGGCCCCCTAATTAACTCTCGAGTCTCGGTGTCGGAGAAGATAATCCTGATTAAAAAGTGATTGAGATTGGAGGAAGAATGACAGCAGCGCAATCAGAGATACCAGTCATGGCTGGGGAGATTAGCACCAGGGTGGTGGTGGGGAGGGGGGTTACCCCCTTGCTGCTGTCGCCCTTTTGTTTGTGGATCAAATCCAGGGCAGAATAACAGCTATAGAGATTTTTTTTTTTTTACTTCTGATTTTTGTACCACAGGGAAGATTGTCTAAGACACCGAACTGTCTTATAATTTTTGTGTTTTTCTTTGTTGTAGTTTTGACAATACAGAGCAGAGTAGCTGGTTACTTATTATATGAAAACTTATTTTCTATCGCTAAGATAAACGAAAAAAAATGCTTTAATGATTACAATTTAAGTAGTGTTTATTGCAGACTTTGCTCTGTCATTTGCTTAGGCTATATAGCTATATAGATGAGACAGCTAATTTGGCATCTTAGGCATGTTTTCGGGAGCAGAATTTAATTGAGGTGAAGGTGTTTCTCTGGGATTTCCTGGTTGGTATAAAGCGTGCTGGCACATCTGACACCTGTGGTCTAAAATCAGTGATCAGAAAGTTGATTTTGAGACAGAAATTCAAATAAAGCACTTCAGTTACTCTGGAATAGACTGAAGTATTTTTCCTCTTGAGTGTCTCTGAATGTCATTGCATATGTAGTCTAAGAAGGCTGTTTAAATCTATCCAGTTTAAGGTGTAAAATTTAAGCACCTGTTAGGTTATCTGGTGAAAGACGGAATCAGAGTAGGAGGAATGTTTATGGATTTTCTCTTTAAGGGGAAACAAATAAAGCTGTTATCAGAGTCTATTTGTCGTCGATGTGAGAAGATAGTGAGGGGGAAGCAGAGCCAGCACTGCTCAGATTCAGCTTGCAGCCTGATGCCACCAAGTGGGAACTAGAAGAGAAATACACTTCAGAGACAGGGAGACATCATATATTCCTACATGACGATATCAGGATCAGTGTCATCCAACTGAAATCTCACCATACAGCAGTGAAATGATCAAGTTTTCTCAGGAAAATCTGAAGTGAGATTTACAAAACCATATTGCATGTTGTATCTGAGTGATGTCCCTCATCTGCAGCAATGATGCTTCTTGTCCACTCCTCTCATTCTGTCTTTCAGCCAAAGGGATAGATGGGAGTTATTTGGTGATAAATCCAGCCCCTGTCCCCACCCCTTAGGGCAGCCCCTGTGACATTTGTCATTATACCCTAATCTGTAGTCTCAACAGGGTGCAGGATAGGCCTGAAAACATGAAAGGGAAGACAGAAGTGGGTTTGGCATGGAAATAGGGGTTGCTGTTCACAGTCCCATCATAGTTGCCCTTGGGTTAGTGTAGTGGAAAACCAGGGAGAGACTGAAACAATAAAAGCAAATGACAGTGAGTTTGGTGTGTGTGAGAGTGAAAGAGAGACAGGCAGCGAGACTGCAGGCTGAAGGGAAATGGAGACAGCAGTTTAGAAACAGGAGGTAGATGGAGAGCAGAGGGTCTCCCATTTTCATGGAAATAAAGGAGCACTAATGAATTTGAACGAGTGCCCTCCAGGGATATACCATAAGGGCAAAAATAGGAAGAAGCAGATTGGGGTTTAGGAGCTTTTTAAACTACAGCCAAACTGTCTTTTAGCACACAGGGGTGCACCCAATTCTGCAATCACTAAGATGGCCGCCACCCCACTTGCCAACTGCCGTGGGATAGGCCTGTGCCAGGACCCAGAGAGGATTTGGTGCCAAAGGAGATGTGCCTAACTGGGCAGACTACATTACCTCCCTCGGCCAACACCTATCTAGCTCAGTTTTATTTACCTCGTTTGTGCAGCATTGTGCATGTTTGTTTTGACACATTGCTGTGTAACAGTATGTGGTACAGTGGGCCTATTTTGTAGTATAATATAGTAGTAGCTGCAAATGTTGATTAAGGGATAGCTTTCCCTTTGTAGTGCCCCAGAGAGTGTTAAGTTTAAATTGCATTTAGTGACAGGTCCATGAGTATTTGGAGAGTGACACAGTTTTTGTGTCACTGTCCTGTAAACCACCATAGTGGATTCAAAATCAAGATGTAAATGCTCTGATTTCAGCTTTAATTCAAAGGGGTACAGTATTCCATTAAATTTTCAGCAAATATGATCATTTTTATACGTCTACAATCAAAAGGCAGTGTTATGAATGTAAATATAGACAGGTTTAAAATGGGTTACAAACAACTCAAGAACAGGAAGTTCTTGGTTTATTTTTTGTAAGAAAGCAAATGCACCTGTCTAACTGAGATGTAATCAAGATTCATTTGTACCAGAATGATGGAAAAATAAAGGTATTTAGAAGGAAACACCTTATGGTCCAAAGCATACCACATCATCTGTCAAACATGATGGAGGCAATGTTATGGCCTGTTATGAGCATTTTTGGCTGCCACTGGAACCGGGTCACTAGTGTTTATTGATGATGTGGCTGCTGATAGAAGTAGCAGGATGAATTCTGTTGTGTACAAGGCTATACTCTGTGCTCAGATTCTGACAAATGCTGCAAAACTGACAGTGCTTCACAATGCAAATGGATAATGACCCAAAGCATTCTGCAAAGTAACCCAAGAGTTTCTCAAACATTTATCAAAAATAGTATATTCTTCAGTTGCCAAATCAGTTACCTGACTCCAACCCAACAGAGCATACTTTTACTGAAGACAAGTTACTGAAGTTAGTGAAGACAAAGTGAAGGCAGAGAGACCCACAAATAGCAGGAACTGAATGTGGCTGCAGGACCGGCCTGGTAGAGCATTTCAGGGGAGGAAATAAAGCATTTGGTGATGTCATGCAAATGCAAATAATTTTCATCCAAGTATAAAAACAGTCCTCATATTTAGTCTTTAAAAATGTGGAACCGTGCATTAATACATTCCTAAACTGCTGGTGCAATGAGTTTGTTACCCACTTGAGTTAAAGCTGAACATCCGCATTTCAATGACACATTGACTTAAATTTCACTGTAGTACTTTCTGATACTTTTGGACCATAATATATGAGCAGTTTACACCAAACCCCACATTTAATCATCAGTTTTTCATGTGAACAATGTTAGAAGTCTTGGTTATCCATGGAGCCAACATTTAACAAAGGTTTTAGTACTCAAAGGACTCTGAGTTTGCCTGGAGTCTGCACTTACATACCTTATCTATCATTTTTACAACGTGTTGTTTTACCACACGAAGAGACCAACTGCTGCCTGTGGCATCTGCCCCCATGTAGAGGTAATGGTCTTGCCCCCAGGCCGTGAGCCTAGCCAGTTAATAATGAAGTGGGCCCCTCTATTGTAAATCACAGAGGGAACTTGTTTGGCTGGTGCCTTTGGGAGCATTTCTTATTATGTTATGAGTGGCAGTCTCCCCTCAGTGCAGGCAGACGATCAGGGAAAGAAGGAAAGCAGCTTTGAACGTGATGGATGGTGGGATCTTAATATTTAAGGGTTACCTATTATGGTCATTTTAGCTGAATTTTGATTTTTCTGCATTTCTTTTAAGACTTCACTAGAGTACATATAGTATTCACAGTTCAATCCTCGTTTAGCTTAAACTGGCTCCCTCACTTTATCCTGTATGAAATGGTTTTAGCTTCTTTTCTTTTAAGCCTTTCTCCCAAAAGGGCGCTATTTTTTCTTTTCTTATTATCTGCAGAGCCCAGTGTTTCTCAGCACCGCCTTTCCTCTTGCTATGTTTTCCCCAGAAAACAAAGTTTAAACCTTTTAAGAAAGGTTAACCTCCTAAGTAAGCAATGAAGATTAAATGCAACTCATCTATACAATACAAAAGTGGACAGCACAAATTTACAGAGAAGCTAAAATTACAGCAGGATATCTCTGACTGATAAATATTAGACTGGCACACTGTGGAACATGACAGTCTTAGTATGCATTATTGTCATTTGTTATTATTATAAATGAGTATTATTATTGTTATTATACTCAAGTATTATTATACCTTTAAAGTACTTTTAAAGACGGGCTGTTTCCTTGGAATAAACTGTGGAGGTGCCTTGAAGACACAACCACTGGAAAACCATGCTGCGCTGACGTCAGCATGTTTGAAACAGAGCTCTTGAAAGCCTGCGTTTTTAACACATAACAATTACTTTCACACAGCAGAAAAAATCAAAAAAGCAGAATAGGTCCCCATCAAAAGAGAAACTGAAGAACTGAGACTTGAAATGTTCTGTCATATCTGTGTGCAGTCTGAATCGGTCTCTGTTTTATCCCTGTGGGATATTGGTATTTTCATTCAATATAAGGCTTCGGTGAAAAACATATAGCGCTTTGAGCCAGCAGATACATGTGTGATGCAGAGCTACTCAATTTCCTCTATGCTCATGTTGCATTGGACCCATGAGATATAGACACCCTGTATCTCAGTATTGATGGGTTTGAAAAACTTGGTTATAAACCTCAGAATCACTCTAAATTACATGAGATTGCATTGAATAATTACAATTTTAAGCTTTACTTTATTATCGGTCCATATGCACGCTTCTTCTCTTAATCACACAAGTGTGCATAATATCTCTTTCTCTGTCTCTCTCTTTGCCCTTTTTTGTTCTCCTTCTTTTTTCCCAGCAAGGCAAATAAATAATTTTAGGTGTCATTGATTGCTTCCCAGTGCTGAGTAATCAAAGCGGGGCAGTATTTGACCCACACTGAACCCGATGCTAAGCAGAGGGATGTGAATGGTTAGCTGATGCTGGTTTTGTTGTAAACAAGAGTATACTGGTGGTGGCCGATGGCTGTCTTCTCTAGTCCTACCACATGTTTCCTCCTCTTAAAACATAGTTCTTCCTTCCCACTCTTTGTAACTTTAAAAAAACCGACAAAATCAAGAATCACATCTTCATAGCACTAACAAAATAAATACATTTGCATGGCCTTGGGGCTAATATGTAAATTAATTGTGTACAAAGTAAAGAAATGCAAACTTTCGAGAAAGGTGGGAAAGTGATTTTTTCCCCCTCTATGCAGTAAGCAGTGAAAGTGTGACATTTTTGTTAAATTGCCCCTTGCATGCTGACAGCCAAGCTTACGCCTATCAGGCAGGCTGGAGTTGAACATAGTAAGTTTAGAGAAAGGAGCCAGGAGGAACCTTGAGGAACCTGGGCCGGTTATTTTTCTTCATTTCAAGCGCGTCCTACACTTCAAAGTGGGAATTTCACACAAAATGTTCTGGTTTTTACCCCCTCCTCTGCTTTGTGTCGAATTTACGGCACATAAAATGGGTCTGGGGAGACTTTGTCAGAAGGTATCAGTAACCTAAGATGACTCTGCATGTATGTGTGTGAGTGTGTTTTTGGGCAGCTTGTGGGGCCCTATGTAGACGTGCACGTCTGTGTGTTGCGCATATCCATAGAGGCCTGCAGTTGCCTGAAGTGGTGGTCTGACTTTTGTTAATGAGATGGAATCCAGAGAGTGCCAACTATGTGTGAAGTCATGGCTAGATAGGTCTGACCCCTGTGGTTTTACGGTTAAAAAGAGGGATTGGTGAGTAAGCCTTTTCACTTGTTGAAGTCGGCAGCTGTGCTGAAAAAAACAGAAATTAAAATTCTCAGAGTCTTTCAAATGAAATATGCAACAATTACAACACAATTCCAGTGTACTAATGACTTTGATGTCAATGAGATAAAAGGTATCCATGGAGTGAAATGGCTGGCATACCACTGCAAATGAGCTTTTGCTTGTGTGCATATCGCTTTTGTGCGGAGAGGATTCAGTGGTTATTAGCCCGTTTGAGCACCTTTAATTTTTTTATACCAGGTTTGTAATTGAAACCTCTACTTGATGGCTTTCACTTTTAATAGCTGAAGCCAGCACTCGCATGCAAACAGATAAGGTTGTCCTATCCAAAATAGAGTTGTGTACGTGAGCGCTCACACATATTGTTACTGCTCAACCGTACCTGTGTGTCTGTATTAGTGTGTGATCCTAACATAATTTAACAACAACCATCTGTGCATATGAAGGTTGTGCTCACATTTCACATCTGCAAACCTCAGTAGGTATGTGGAGAATAGTGTAGCATTTAACTGTAACCAGTTTTGGGTTAAGTAATGTGTCTGCCTCCTGCTTGGCCTATCATATGATTCCCTTAGAGCTTATCACCTCGCCCCATTTTCACCCCTAAGTGAGTGCAAACAGGGTTACTCGGTGGTGGTCAGTCATTCCTTCGTCCTCGTCATCATGTGACTTTAGCTTCTGCCCTCATGACTTCAATTTATCTCCTGGCCCAACAACAGTGTAATCGAGTCTTGAATAACGAACAGGAGGACACCTTGCCGTCCAACAGTCACACAAGGCATGTTGCAATTTAAAATATTCTTTTGCTATGTTTTTACGCTGCAAATTAAATCTGATGTGCTTAAGATGTTTGCAAGAGTTCAAATCCTTGCCCACCAGCATCCAAAGCATTCCAAAGAACTCCCTCCTCCATGAAGCCAATTTGCACTTCGGCTTTGAATAGCAGCCAAATGTGCAAGCTATTTTTACCCAGAGTCCATGGTCTCACTTGATCTGAGTCGGTGCAGGTCGTTAGCTGAGGCGATTGCATGCACTTGACCTGTTGGCCCCGGGTAGCATAGGCACACAGCACTGGGTGCTGAGAAAAGAGGGCAGGAGAAAGGGAGAAAGAAGAATGTTGAGGTGTGTGTGTGTGTTTTATAAGCAGGATCTTATTTTATTAGGAAGGAAGAAGAGAGATGGAGGCAAGGAGTAGGAGGCAGATTTGAAGGAGGAGGAGGGTAGATACAGTGATTCCTTTGAGACCAAAGCTTCCAGCCCTATCAAGGAGAATACTGGAGAGGGAAGAAAGGATTGCATGAAAACAAGAGGGCAGGAAGTGAGGAAGACAGATCATGAACGCAAATTTTAAAAATCCGGAAAGGGAAAAGGAAAAACCAACAAGCAAGTGTCAGTACGCTCACAGTTTAGCATGTCAGTGCATTGTAGGGTATGGAACAGAAGGCACTGGAAGGACATGGCCGACTACTCTATAACAGAAATGCTCTCCTTTCTTTATCCCTACTTTCTTGCTTCTTTCCCCTCCCCCATTATTAAGAAGAAAAAAGAAGAAGGGAAATGTGTTTTAGCTGTAATCTTCAGCTTTGATGCATTCGGTTACAAAACTTTCCCCCTTATTTCAGGTCATCCATTTCTAACTCGGCACCTCCTTCCTTGCTTACTCTGCCTCAACTGGAGTTGGTGTCTTTGGATGACCTCTGCGGTGGAGGAAAATGGGCTAAAAGCTGCAGATCGAAATAGTATCAGCTGATAAAGGCAGCAGGTGATTTGGAGTGCTGTATGCACTTGAGGCAAGATTTGATTTCTCGCCTGCACTGAATTCAAAGGTTTCCTACTGACTATTACGGTCCTGTTTAATTCTGTTTGAACTCTTCTCATGAGTAAACATGGCACCATGGTGCAGTACCATTTGGCTTGTCAGGACACAGCTTTTTTTTCCCCCCATCACTTTCTGGGCTGATGTCATGCTTGTTGTAGTGCTGTTGACACAAGGTGAATTATGTTCCCCTCTGCTTTCATCTAGCAGCATCCGACTCATCACCTGGCACTCCACAAGAAATCAGATGACACCTCTTGATGTTAACTTTGGTTGCAGCATTCCTCCCAGCAAATATCAACCCAGCATTCAGTCAGCATAAAGTACCGCCACCAAGCTTCCCTTCCGCCCTCTCTCCCCTCTCAAACTAGTAACTGTGATGGTTACCAGCTCAGTTAAGCATGCTACGAAATTTAGTTTGCAGATCCTCAGTGCTCACCTTTCCTTCAGCATTGGCCCTCTATTATGGTACACTGGCAGTTGCTGTCACCTGATGCTATCATCTTGTCCTTCACACGTCGACTCAAATTTCACAGCAGACCGCAGTTTTGACAAACGGGGACTTTACACTGTCAAACAAGTCAGCCCCTCGGAGAAGACTGTTGATTGGATTAGCATCAAGACATTGCCATGGCATCTTTAGGAAGTAGATGGAACAGCTGTTGACAATTTCAGTTGTGCTTGGGAATGGAATGTTTTTTTTGCAGCGTGGTAGCATTTTCTGACGGACACCTTGCTATATTCATTTCCTTACTCCTTTCAAGTTGTTACACCTCAGGTGTGTTGTGGTTCCCTGCAGCACTGCATTTAAGGAGAACTATCTCCTTTGCCACTAAACACCTTCGTGCATCCATGATTACCTGAAGTACTCCACCGATTGACGCTATAAATGCTCTCACATGATATTTAGATGTGAATAATTGCAGTCAAAGTTATGTCGTGTAGGAACTCACCTTTGTTCAAAGCTGAGGGTGACTGAACCTGTGCACGATCCAATCGCACAGTTGTTTCGGAGCTACATTTAGTCTGACAGCTATTGCTATACTTAGCCCCAGTGGACTATTCCAACATGGTGAAAGGGTTTGGGCTACATTTCTTTTCTTTCTTGTTTTTCTGGGAGGATTTTCAGGAAGGATGCAAACTGTTTTCAAACAGGCTGCTTTCACGTTTACACAGTTCCAAACTTTTTCTCATGGGACAGAAAAGCTACATGAGAATATGGTAAACAAAAATACTGTGCCGAAAAAGACAAAAACTGTAAATTAACAGCCTACAGCGCACCAGCGGTTGGCTGTGGAAGGTAAAGCAGGTCACCTACTAATCAGAAAGTTGGTGGTTCGACCCCCATCTGCTCCAGTCTGCATGAAAAAAGTGCAGGTATGAATGGGTGAATGAGGCAAGTTGTATAAAAGCGCTCAGAGTAGAAAAGTGCTATATAAGAACCTGTCCGTTTACCAGTGTTATACAGGTATACAGATGGAGTTGATTCTCTTGCTCAGAAGCATGTGAGCTGCAGGGGTGGTACAACAGTTTGTCATGAGTATTGGGTTTGTGCCAGAAACCTGACCAGAAAGGGCTTTTTCTGAGACATAATCCACTTCACATCAAGACTGACATGTCTATGCAGTTAGACTTGGCGTGCATACTGGTACATTAACTTTGGAAAAAAAATCATGTGACAACTGGGAAACAACCACCAACACAGTACTCACAAGTTTCTTAGTGAAAAAGGCCATGTGGATCAAAGGAACTATTGCTAGAGAGACCTAAATGTATATTTTCAGGCCAATAACAGCTTAAAGAGTAAAAAAAAAACCAAACAAACTATAATATAAAGATGCCTTCGCTACCCTTAGTGCTATCTTGCATTCCTGACAAAATGCCAAAAATGTAAAGATAGGATAGAAAATTCAGGACATGTTTGTTTGGGGTTATTATACCCTGGAGTCATAATGTTTTAATTTGGCTCAGCCCCCATAACCCCCCTCCTCCCAGTTGTGAAATTTCTGTGGCCTGCCGCCGCGTAAACAAAACACATTTAGCATAATTGCACCTTTGGTGTAGGCCTCTCTTCAAGGCAAGGTATTGATTTTCTCTCTCTCCCTCTGTCTCTTTCCCACTCCGCTCGTTGTTTTTGTTCTCCTCAGCTTTATTTTCCCTTTTGCATTCCTCAGCCAGAGCGCTCGATCCTTCGGCTTCTCTACACCCTCCCTGTCTCTCCTGTCCTGGATGGCGCTCAAGTGGAAAAATAGTAACAAGAATGCAATTCGATTACAGTTGCCAAAATAATGCTCACCTTATTGACCCTGAAAGCCTGTTGCCTACTGGCCCATCTTAGTTCTGTGTTAAAGTTGCAATCAAGTGCTGTGCTCAAAAAAAAAAAAAAAAGCACTTGCAGCTGTGATTTGCAGTGTTGATTTGTTAAAGGGCACAACAGCAGCTTTGCAGCATGTGGGAGGAATCTTGCAGACGGCTTCCTCTGTGAAATTGGAGATGAGTGCAATGGAGGTGTTTGGAGTCCTGCAGAGCGTGACGCACGTATATGCAAACTTTTGAACAGACAGTAGGTCTGTTAGGACAGTGGTGTGATGATTTATCTACAATGAAACATAATTAAATCGAACATTTCCCCCCAGCAGGATTTGCTCTTCTCTCAGTGCACTGGTTTCTGTCTCAGCGTCTTATCATTCCTAAATGATCTGGTAACTTCCTCCACTCTTTAATTTACAAGCCACGGCAGGGCCCAGAACATCATGGACATTTTTACACTGATCGAAGAGCAGAGGCTCGGTGTCCGTTTCCATCCGTGTCTCATCTCTAAGTCTTTTTCCAGCTTGAGTTTGAAAGCTTTTGAACGCGTTCTCTCCCTCCTCTTTATAAGAAATGTACACATCAGTACCGTTTCCAACCTAGGTAACATAGTCTTTACACATTTCTATAGTTCAGAAACATTTCCTGAACTTACTTTTTAAAAGATTTTTTAGAAACTATTAAGAAGTAGAGAGGAGTAATACATTTTTGTGTGTTTGAGTGATCACAGGATGTCAGCTTATTGTGGAAGTTAATGCAAAAGTCTCTTTTTTTTCTTTGCATATGAAAACCCCGGTTGATGCAATACATTTTGCCAAACGGATAACTTCTCAAATGTGAAGCAGTCTGATTATCTCCCATGCAGCTTCAACTTCAAATGAAAAACCACTGTTGCAACTAGTCTGAGGACCACAAGGCAGTTCCTGCTTTTCTATTTTGATTCTCAATGTTTGAAATAGTCCAATCCGCCTTCCAGGGCTGAAGGGAAAGGTTACCTGTAGTGTGTATGTCCTCCTTACTTATTTCCGTAGTGCACCTCATTCCCTTACCTCTTGGATGTTAAGTGGAGGTTGAGTGGTACCAGTAGAGGTTGAATATTGGTTGTAGTCTTTTTGTGTAAATTGTCAGCTTCTCATGAATTTTTTATTCACACAGAGCAAGATTGGGGCAAAGAGAGGGGATGTTAGTGCATTTAAAATGGCTGTGTTATAGTGCCTGTGCTTGTGGTCTTTTTAGTTATGGTGTCTCTGCTTCAATTTTCATCTTTGTTTCTCTATTCCACTAAGAATTTTATACCTAATCCAATCTGCCGTATTTCATAAACAAGCCAGAAGAAATGTATGTCAAAATATAAGTAAACTTGGCCTTGGTCTGCTTTTGCCTTCAGCTGTCAGTTTCCTCTAATCTCAGCCTGACACTGAGAAGTGGGAAAAGACATTTACCCACGGGCCTGTAATATCAATATAGTGCTTTCACATTTAGAACAAAAAATAAAAAAAGGTGAACATGTCCATAACATTTATGAATGGCTGAGTTATTCGATTTAAATACGGCATTAAATATATAAAGTTAACCAAAAATCCACTATGAAATGAGCAGTTCTTGTTGTTGTTGTTTTTTCTCTTTTATTCACCTTGCTTGCGGTCTAGATGTCTGTTTAAGACTTACTGCCCACAATAACATCTAACTGCAATAACAGAGATATTCTCACACACACACTGCTAGGTTATGAAACAGGTTCCCTGACCGGAAATATTTTGTGGGGGATTTTTTGTCAGTGACTAAGACTATAGCCATTGTTTGAGTTTAAGAAGGTTTGAGACACTCAGTAGTGGCCATGCAGTTGAACAGATTTTCATGGGTGCTGGGGTTATTGGAGTGGTGGACCAATATCAAAATGAAAATGGGCAACAGAAGAGTATGCGTCAACTGTGGCCACAGAAAAGGTTCTGTTAAAGTTGTAGGAATGCAGAAAATTTCAAACAGATTCCTTAATCCCAGCCTAGGTTTTTGGTAGGTACAAGAGTGCTGAACTGCATCAAAGGTTGTGCTTACAAAAGCATTCAAACTGAGGAGTCATCTCTATGAGATGTAAACCTTGTAACCTTGTGAACTTTTAACCCTTACAAGGGCAGTCTCTGTGCTTTAGTAAGCTCCAAAATCTGACTAGGAAATATTACCAATATTTTACTATTCATTCGATAATTGAGTTAAAATGACTGAACTCCATAACCTTAGATAAGAATGATAGCTTGGAAACTGGACTACAATTGTTACCTAATTGGGGATCCAAATAGCTCTTTTTGTATTGGGGCTGATTACATTTATAAAGCAAGTGAGAATAATATCAGAATTTAAAGATCTGTTAAAGCTTAAAAGAATAAAATAAGACATTATTGGGAAAAAAAGCTGGGTTGGGATGATAGCTGCATTACAAGTGGACGACTTCATTACAGAAATGATTTGAAATCGAAGAATGGTTAATGGTTTGATACTGTGAGGAGGGGATGTGGGTTTGTTGCCGTTTCCGATTGAAGGGATGGAAGTTTCCTAATTAAAGTTGGCTCAAATTTCTCAGGACAGTCATTTTCAGGTGTGCTTAGAAATTGTATCCTTGCATAACTATTGCAGGTTACAATATGGCTGCACTGCTACATTCCCTTATAAATAAAATATTTATCAGGGTTTCTAATTAGAGCTGGCAGGATGTTAACGCAGGTTTAATGTGAATAGTGATATGCAGGACAACCAACACTTAACAACCTTGTTGCATTGTGGAGCCTCTAGAGGGCGGACCACAAGTCATTCAGGTGCCTATATGTAGAGATGTACACGCAGACTCTTGTTATTTCCCCTTCCTTTATCCCAATATTTGCATCTTACATCTAAATGCCAGGACAACTGTGATGTGATGTTGCCAAGTCTGTTAACATACATAAAACATAATTCCCGCACAAACATACGTGGATACACACAGTGTGTCCACATTCGTTTGAGTCCTTCTGAATACTCAAATGCCCATTCCCCTGCTGTACCTTTCTTTAAATAACTGAATTTGCACAGGTCAACTGGACTTGTGTTTGTATATGTGTGAAAGGGAGACGGGCAGTCAGGAAGTCATTTAGGGCCCCTCAAGTCTGGTGGTGGAATGCAGAGTGGGGGTGGGTGGGTGAACAGCTTTTTAGTCTGACAGAGAAGGTTAGTGAGTGAGAGAGTGGTTCTCTGAATTCACGGACACACATGCACCTTTTACACCTTACTATAGCTCACATTATGAATAAGCTCACACACAGATGTTCACTGTTTATTCAGCCCTCATCAGCTTTGATTCAGCACTCCCTCTGAGCAGCAGCATGAAGTGTGTGTGTGTGTGTGTGTGTGTGTGTGTGTGTGTGTGTGTGTGTGTGTGTGTGTGTGTGTGTGTGTGTGTGTGTGTGTGTGTGTGTGTTTCTCGCAGCCAGGAATTTTCTATTTTTAACAAATTCCTGACCTTAGGTGGTGAAGAAATTAAGACTATATCAACAGCATAATATAGGTGAAAAAAACATTTTTTCTAGTGTTTTTTCTGTAAATCTTACACCTTTCTGTCCCTCCTCTATGTGACCTGAGCTGATATACTGTATGCTCTGTAAACTGATAGCAGAGGAGGTTCCCAAAATAAGGCCTAAGCGCTTCACCTCACCTGCTTTAGATAAAACAGGCACCAGAGAAAAATTTCACGTCAGCATTCTCTTACACCACACGGTCTGTGAAAATATCTGCCGCTGACTTTAACTGCAACTGTCCTATTCATTGTTCAGACCAGCTGTCTGTGAGATGACAGAATTCAGTCTGTATATACATCACACCCAACGGTGGCCAAGGAAGACTTAAAAATGCGACGGAAATGCCTCGTGTTGTAAAGCATTGCGAGAACACTTATTTGGAAAGCAAAAGGTAGAAAATGATATGTTAGCTTACTACGAATTGACATGCTGCTTGTGTTTTGGTATTTCCATATATGTCCAGTTATTTAGTTAGATGTCCAGAGCTCAGCAGCATTAAACTAATAAAGAAATATGGGTTTGGAGTGTTTGGAATTTCAATGAACCTCAGATGCTTACTGATCGGAAAAGGGGGGGGTAGGTAAAATTGATTTCTAGCTGAGCAAAAACAGATGCAAGTGAGCCAGTCAGCACACACACACACACACACACACACACACACGCACACACACACACACACACGCACACACACACGCACACACACACACAGAGAGAGATGTCAGGAAGAATAAGCCAGCACATATGCACAATCACAGACACTCACACTTACCCAGACTACTCATGCACCCCTGTATTCAGGAGGAAGGTTAATTGAAGGTTATAACTGAGGAGCTGAAGACGAGAGGCTTTCAGCGGTAATGTGTGTGTGTGTGTGTTTCACCTCCTTTGCTCTCTCTGACCCCCCCACCCCTCCCTATTTCTCCTCTCTCTCTCTCTCTCTCTCTGTCCTCCATCCAAAGCCCAGTCAAAATGTGCAGCCATGCAGATACCTACAATCTCATTAATTCAACCCATCGGCTATACTGCAGTGCTCTTTCTCTCTCCTTCTGTTCTTCTTCCATATGCAAACACTTCCTCTAAAAGGTTAATATAATCTGCCACTGCTGAGGTTAACTATCTGTGCATGCACTCTAAGAAGTGATGTGTCGACACATCTCTCTTTTTGTATTTTTTTTCTAAAAAGTGACATTAAAAGAACAGGAGGAAATTTTAGTTAGTAAAATGATTAGAATTTAAGCAATGTGATAATGAAGGCCATGTGCAGTAGGTTTCCTTTTTTAAAAAAAAAACTTGAAATGACTTGTTAAGTCCTTAAAAATGTATCTACTCTAAGTCTTAATCTTTGAATTCAGGGATTTCAGTCCTATTGCCACAAGTATAAACACTTAGCTGTGCAGTCTGCTTTTACAAACATTTGTAAATGAATGGGCTCTTTACTGATTTTGAGTGTTGTACTGCACCACCAAAATACCCCCGCTGCAGCAAGTCAGTTTGTGAAATCTCTTCAATCAACTGTAAGTGGTAAGCATTGTGGAAGCATTTCGGAACCACTGCATGTTCAGTTACAGAGCAGAGGTGGTGAGTGCTGAGGTGCATAGTGTGTAAAAATCACCAACACACTGGTGACTCAGTAACTGCAGAGCTCCAAACCTTGTCTGGCATTAATATCAGCACATAAACAGCGCCGGGAGCTTCATGGCATGAGTTTCCATGGCTGAGCAGCTCCTGTAGGTATATTATACAAGTGGCACAGTACTTTTGTACATATAGTTTTTTGTTTAGCTTTTATTTCTTAAAGTTTTGTTTGTTTGTTTTTTTAGATATGAGGGCAAGCTGGGCCAGATGCTGCTTATGAAGTCAGAGTAAACTATTAAAAGGTGTTGTTTTCCTTATTAGCTGAAACCGATTGAACGTCCTCTTAATGTTATGTTGAGTGATATTAATTTAAATATTGAATACCTGTGAGCTATAGTAGGCCAGCTTTGTAGTGGCGTCCTCATCTACTTACGTGTAAATGTCAAAACAAGATAAATCTCAATTTTAAGTCTTTTGGACAAACATATTGACTTCCTGCCTGCAGGAGTGAAAATCTTTCCAGGGAAATGGCAGTGTACTTCAGTATCAAAATATGGCAGTCAATTTGTTTTTCAGCTTTTGCGCTGTTAACTGTTGGCTTGTCAATATAAAGGTGCAGCCTGTGAGCATTGGCCAGTAGCTTGCGGTGATTATTAAAGGATTGCTATGTAACACAGAGCTATAATACCAAGGACAGAGCTATTTCCTAAACGTTAAGAACAGGGGGCTGAGATGATTATGTGTGTGGCTGCTAATGTGCGTGCTTGTATGTATACGGTACTTTGTATTCATGTGTGTTTGTCTTTTTGTGTATGTGCGTGACACTTGTGCTCAGTAGCTCTTTGTATCAGTATACATCAGGCTTTGTGTGCATGAGCCAGTGCATGTGTGTGCCCTTTTATCGTCACCCTCTTAGAGCCTCTCTCCCACACACACTCATTAAAATGTCATCCTAAGCAGGGTCATCTATTCTGTCTCTGGAATGCAGTAGGCTGGGAGGGAGAGCGCAGGAGCCATATTGAGTTTCTAGAAAAACTGAACTGTGAGGGTACAGAGCGTTATGTACATTTTTCTCTCCATGTATGTGTGTCCAAGTGTATTTGTGGTCCTTTTTGACTGGGCAGTTTAATTTTTCAATCACAATTTAAATTTTGTCATATTTTTGTAGTGAAGTATATTTTACTGTTCTTTCCTACGGCCCATGTAGATAGAGTATGAGGCCCATCATTAGGGACTAGTTCTCAGTGGGTGATGGACTCAGTTAGGACTGCCTGATTCTGTTCACAGTTTTTGTGGATAGAATTTCTAGGTACAGCCAAGGAGTTGAGAGTGTCTCGGGGTATCATCTCTGCTGTTTACGTGTGGTGTGGCTCTGTTAGCTTAATCTAACACAAGCCTCCACTTCTGCTGATGCAGTTCTTCAACTGCAGTTTGAGGTGGCTTGCTTGAGAATTAACACCTCCAAGTCTGAGGCCATGGTTCTTAGTCAGAAAAACAGTGACGTGCCTGGATTGGAAATAAGTTTTTGCCCAACATGGAGGAGCTCAAGCACCTCGTGGCCTTCTTGAAGAGTGAGCGAAGGACGGAACAAGAGATCGACAGATGGATTGGTGAAGTGGCTATAGTAATGAGGATCCTGTACGGTTTCACGGGGAAGAGACCTGAGTGTGAAAGTGAAGTAGATTTATTGGTTGATCTGCGTTTTAACCTTCACCTATGATCACGAGCTGTGAGCCATGACTGAGAGAACGGCATTGAGTAACAAGCAGTAGAAATGAGCTTCCTCCAAATGATATCTGGTTTGAGGAGCAGCTCAATCAGTTTGGAGCAGCTCAGAGGAGAGCCGGTACTCCTCCACATTGAAAGGAGCCAAGTGAATGTTTCGGGCATGTCCAACTGGGAGGAGGCTGTGGGGTAGACCCAGGACATATTTGAGAGATTATTGATCTGGGAATGTCTCTGTGCCAAACCAGAGGAGCTGTAGGAGGTAGCTGGAGAGAGGGTCTCTGCTTAGACTTCTACCCCCACGACCCAAGCCCAGATAAGCCTCAGTCGGATAGATATAGGTAGAACTTTCAATCTGTGGAATCAGGTCATGTTACCATCTTGGTGATTTGTGGCATCTCTCTCTCTGCATTTACCCTGCTCACTGTTTCCTTTCAGTTAACTGGTAATTTTGTCAGATTACACTGCAGTTATACAAATGAATGGTTTTAAATCACGAGACCACACATGTCCACATGAACAACACAGAACATGGCTATTAGCACAGGACTAACATAGCCATGGGTGTTTGTCTTTGCAAAACAGCCTCATAGTAGATTCTATAAATTTATTATCGAACAGCACTGAAACCAAAGCAGATACAAAGTACCTAAACATAGGTATGGCCACTGCAGCATTTCTAGCACGCACAGAAAATCATTATGTTAACATTAGTATGGGAAATTCACATCACAGCTGTCACTGGCTCCCCACTTCTTTCCCTTCTCCCTCCTATTTCCTTCAAACCCCTCCATTTCCACGGTAAACAGACAGATGAATAATTTAATCACAATCGATTAGTTTGTTTCGGGCTCAAATGTCAGGGTGTCATTTGATCACTTCCCACTCCTCCACCCCCCAACCCCACAAATCTCCCCGCCTCCTCATTACTCCGCTGGGCCAAACAACAGGCTTTCCTCTCTTTTAATTACAAGGAGGATGCCTACCTGTCACTGAAACATGTTTATTGAAAGGACTGCTATTTGGTCTTAACTGATCTAATTGTTTCAAATGCTTGCTGTTTCAGTGTGGGAGTCTTTGTTCTAATGATGTGGATTTTACTCTAAATTTTAAACGCGCAGTCGTGCTCACTAAGCCCAGCAAGATGCAGCTGCACGTGTATGTGTGCGTCAGTCTCGGCCCCAGCAGTCCTAACATTACCTTGTGACGACCAGTCACCATGTTGCGATTTTTCTTCTCTTCCTTTACTCACGGAGGAGTGAAAGTTAGGCAGGCAGGGGGTGGACCGAGGGAAAGGAGTAAAACAAACAAGAGAAAAAAATCGGCAGCCGAGTGATGTTAAGATGAGAGACAGAGGAGAGAGATGGATGAGGGTGGAAAGCAGCAGGGGAAGTTTGTAAAAACTAAAGAAAACAAGCGATCGTCAAAGGAATTAAGGGAGGGCATGCAGAGCAGGGAAGGAGCCTGGGTGAAGGCATTTATAGAAAACTGGAAAAAAACAAAAACATGAAAACGTAAAATCAAAAAGCCTGAGGTGGACTCACTGCTTTGCGAGATCAAACAAAGCAACTTGTTTGTGCGGAAAATCAAGAACATTACCACCCGTGCCTGATTAAAGTATGAATATAATTTATTTAAAATGTCACATGATTGGTTGCATTCCCAGTTGCTTTGTGGTAGAGTGTCTCTGCTGTTTACATCCAAATCTGTATTCACACACTTTTAGCTGGAGTTTGGGCTAATCAGTGTTTTTTTTAACACTCCCACATTGAGGAGTTAAAAAAAGAGAGAGAGAGAATTTCTGGTGGAAAAAAAGTTTCCAGAAGAAGATAAAAATGGTCTTTTTAAACGCACAGTGACATTAGGCTCAAATCAAAATATCAGCAATCGCCATTGTTGATTCCTGAGGTCATCACCCATTGGCAAAAACCCTTCTGCAAGGAGATTCTCCACATAGTCATAAATGAGCCCTGCCAGGGACTTTTAGTGATTGAACTACCTCTAACCTGCACTTTCTTTCCATATCTTTGTTTTTCTTTTCTTCATTCAGGAGGGGATATAAATATTTGTAGCTTGAAAGAGAAAATTGGCAAACCTGTGCTCCGGCTCAGTGGATTTTGTTCAGCATGTTGTAACGGTGTTTTGTTCCCCAAGTCTCTGCCTCAGTGAAAACTGTAAATTGTGCTCATGGCAAGAAAAAAAGAAATCCCCTTATATAAAAACAGCCTTGGCATGACTAGAGGTCAAAAACAGAACAGAGCAAAACATGAAGTATGGGTAGTTGGTTCAGCTGGTTAGAAATGAATATTGGTGGCTGACGATGTTTTTGAGAAATTTGTAGGGGTTTTTTGCGTGTGTACGATAGTCTCCGTGCTATATGTCATGGATAATGAGGGTAAAAAGGGGCAGCTGGTTCACCTCTTCGTGGCAGCCAGCTGCACCGTAGCTCTACTGTAGCCTGCCCCTCACACATACGCACCCATACAGTCGCTCTGGTGGAAAATGCTTGGGAATTACTGTTGTTGCTCTGGGTTCATTCATGAGTGGACCTGGCTACGAGCGTACTGCAATACCCAGGTGACCGAGGCAGCCTTGTGGGACCTTGTTAGTGACAAATACACACACAGCCAAACAGAGAGAGGCGCCACATCCTCAGTTTACTCCTACAGCCAATATCCTAGGCGTAAATCGTTGAAAAAGCATTCTGTTGCAAAATGAAAATTGTTCTGTGTATTTGTAACTTAGTAGCTGTAATTTTAAGTGCCTTCAGATTTATTTTTTTTAGTTTATCAAGCAAATGTGCTGCAGTGAGCTGGGGCCAAGCCAGGTGGCTTTGCCTCTTCGACTCTCCATCCTCTCATTTTGTTGTCATCGCCTTTAATTTACCTCAGAGGCTTTCCTGCCGTCATGCCAGCAAACGCAGCGTCAAAATTAGGGCTGGAAGTCCAATGGAAGACATGCTTTTTGTATATGTATGCAAGGATGTACAGACATTTTTGCATGGTGGTGTTCACACGCACACGCATGCAGACAGCACACACTTAAAATACACAGGGATGGCTTGACCAGATGGAACTGCCTGCTTCTTGCTGAGCGAGCTTGACAACCGTTGAGCAGCTTGAGGTGTACCAAAGTGTCGGGCCACAAACACAGACCAAGCCATAGTCACATATAATGAACACATACATATAGTATCCATGCAGATAGGCTGACACGTCTCATACACTCACATTTCTGTAGTCTTGTCACACACATGTGAAATCACACATTGACAATCGTAGTCACACAAACTCAGGCACTCACATAGACAAAAAGGACAGACGCATTCAAACTGAAGCGCTATTGCATCAGACAAGACCTTCAATCAAGCCCTGTGTTTTGTATTCTCAATAGCTAGAGTGTCACTTGTATTAGTGGCTGATTAGCTTCCTCTCTGTGTAACGCCCGTGCATATTGACAGCCATTTCTTTCTCTCTCCCACTGTCCCTCTCTTCATTTTCACCTATTCTCCCTTTGTTCCCTCCCTTCTCTTGCTCCATTCCTCCCTTGCTACGAATCGTGACTCTCCAGTCAGCCTGTTCCCTTAGCTGTGATTAGGGGCTTTGGATTTCAGCCTGCATGTATTTCAAGGCCCGGAGGTGTTTAGGGGAGAGGGAAAAAAATGGCTGTCGTTTTCTGTCTAATAAAGGAAGACGAGTGAGGGTGATCCAAATATGCAAAGTGAGCAAGTGAACGAGTTGTACACAACTCTTATGATGAATAACCGAAACAAAAGAAATATAAAAAGCATGGGGAAAAAAATGGGCCTCCTGGTTGAGTGAGAGCCAGCACTCTGCCTGGCGCCAAGAAGATGAGCAGCTTGGTGCCTGGCTTGGATGTCAACATTTTATGCTCTTTCTCAATTTTTGTTCACTCTGTTACTCTTCAAATGATTAATTGCAATGGTGTGTGTCTGAATGAAGCTCAGATTTCCTCATTATTATTTTTTTTTACTTCTGCCTCGTTGACATTTTGATTTTGTGTTGCTGATATACTCTTAGGAGTCTGCTGTCACGTTTCTGTCATGCACCTCGTAACTGTTGTGTGTTTCTGACTCGCTTGAAGGAAAAGGGTATATGCTAAAGAAGTTTAAGCACATTTAACTCCATATCCTTTTCCTCACATACAAGTTCTTGAATAATCAGGGCCCGGCTCACAGTACCATATCGCCCCAATACACTACTTCTCTCTCAGAATGCAGGCTTACTTGTGTTTCCTAAGATATTTAAAAGTAGAATGGGAGGCCGAGCCTTCAGCTTTCAGGCCCCTGTTCTGTGGACCCAGCTCCCAGTTTGGATTAAAGAGAGAGACATCCTCACTACTTTTGAGATTAGGCTTAAAGCTTTCCTTTTTGACAAAGCTTACAGTTAGGGCTAGACCACAAACCTTCCCTTAGTTATGCTGCAATAGGCTTAAGCTGCAGGTGGCTTCCCTTCCTTTTAAAAGGCAGTTTTTCCTTTCCACTGTTGCCAAGTGCTTTCTCAGAGGGTCATCTGATTGTTGGGGTTTTCTTTCTATTATTATATGGCCTTAGCTTCCCTTTACCTTGAGATGACGATTGTTGCGATTTGGGGATTTATAAATAACATTGAAATGAACTGAATAACATTTATACATCATTTTATGTTTAGAAAGATGTAACAGTCTAAAAACAGTCTAATTCTACCTAATCAATTAAATGCCGAACATAATCATGCCTACCGTTCTAAATAATGTTACATAGACAAGAAGTCATCACACTTAATGAGCGTTCTTTGTTCCTTTTATTCAACAACTATCTTTAATATTGTCATTTGGTAATTGAACTGACCAGTTGTGGTCACATTTAAAGCAGTGGGCACACTATAAATTGAAATTTTGTGAACCTGTGGTCTTACATGTTACCTTATAAAATGACTTTGAAACTTAAAAGGTACAATATTTGACTACAAAGAATGCTGCTCGGGAGTGATGGTGACTCTTTGGCAAAGATGCACGACAGTTGTGCACATAGATATTGACCATTATTGATTGTTGGCTTTTCTTAGTCTTATAACTACTTCCTGATAACGCCTCAGGGGAGATTTTAAGATGAGAACGTGAGCCGGGAAGACCTCGCGTGAAAGACAAAGACTAACCCCTGCCAGACAAATGTGAAATATTGAAAATCTGTCTCGAGATTTGACTTGAGACTGGGACCAGGATTGACCCTGGTTATCGATGTAAATACTGTAATCCTTAACCAGGTTAGAGCAGAACAGGCTTTTATTTAGTTTAAGGCTTCTTTCATTCTAGTTGTCTCTACCCACTCTTGATAACCAAGCTGATGACCAACTTTGCAGTCAGAACTCTGCTAAAGATTTGAAAGTCTTGAAAGTCCCCCTATCTTTGAAGCTGACTGGTGGTCGCTTGCAGACATGTCAGGCTCTGGTTGCCTAGGTAACATACTGCCATATTTACTACCAAGTCATATGTTAATCAACAGCCTCCTCCTTGCCTTTATCTTGGGTCCCAATTTTGAGTTACCAGCAGCTTTTTTTGGCCATAGTTGCTTGAAGTTGTCTTTTTGGTTTTTGTTCACCACGTTGCCTCTGGTGTGAACACAGTTTAACTTTCCTCTCTCACTTCTCTTTTCCAGTAATCTAACTCTGTGTATGCATTAGCCATTTTTTATTGCATGAACTCTGGACATGCAGTAATATTGCAAAGAAATAACAGGAATAGACTCCCTATAAGCTCTTTTAGTCATTCTGCTTCTAGTATGGACCCACCAGAATAACGTGATGATGTTATGATTTTACGATATCACTTATGAGTGCCTTGTTGATTCTGAGCATGGCAAAAAAGTTGGACATTGGTTACGTTATGCCAATCTTAAACAGTTTGAGTTGAGCCTTTTCTGGTAGTTTTTATTTCTTCCCTGAAAACAGGCCTGAAAGATTCCTGGGCTGTTTTAAACGCCAACAGATTCCTTGCAGTAGAAAACTGCCAATGTTCTCCATGTCACTGGGGCTGGCTCCAAAGCCTGTCTGGGACTAGTGTGATACAACCATCTACCTCCAGTAAGCCCCCATCAGAGACCCCCATATCCTCCCACTTGTGTGTTTGATTGTGTTTAAAGTGCAGGGGGTGTGTCTTCTCTCTCACTGGCGTGTTTTGCCCTTATGTTGTCATTCTCTATGCAAAACAGCTTTCAGTATTTCTTTTGTCTGCCTTCTTCTTTGTCTTTTCCAGACCCAGTAATTGTACGTATGGGTCGGTAAGTCTATCACATTGCTTTTAAGTCATAGCAGAACAGTAGAGCTTTCCGTCCTTTTGCTGTTTTTTCTCTCAGTCTTTCCGTCTCCTTCAAAACTCCGAGCAGTGTGACACAGCGCAATACACAGCATGGGTGTGCAAAGTGGTAAAATGACAAACGCACACACCGAGAGAATAAAAGACAGCAAGACAGAGAGAAAGCGGTCTTGTTTATGCATTAGTTGCAGGACTTAAAAGGCCCACCACCCCACCCACTCTACCATCACTTAAAATCAGCGTGGATACTGCAGGCAGGAAAACAAACAAGCCCAGCAACAACCCCCACCCACACAATTTCTGCTGGGGTGTTGCTGTTTTGAATATTGCAGAATAAATTTAGTCTTGTTTTTTGCCATCTTCTAAAAATATATTTTATTTGCATGCCATAGCTTGGTCTGACTCACAAAAATATGTAGTGTACAAAAACTTGAGGTTATCCTTCACACACACAAAAACAGAGCTAAATCAGGCAGGGATGGATGTCTTGCTAACCGTTCCCTGCTGTGAAGGAATGTATGGTGTTATAAAGGAGTATTTAAAGATGTTTACCAGCTGTCTGACCTCCCACCTTTGACCCCCACACACCAGCAACACCACCACCACCCCCAACCTTTACTCCCACGGCGCCCTCGGCGCGCTGAAATTTGCTCTAAAGTCAAAGGAGTGTGACGTGCTGTGGCACTGTGGGGGTTTAATAGTATGGTGGTGCTGAAGCGTCATTTGTCGGAGTGAAAGGGTCAGAGGGTAGACACATGCTCAGAGGAGTGATGGCTTGTAGAAAGACTGTGCGCATGAGTGATTGTGTAAGTGAGAGAACCAGTGTACACCTCTGAGAAGCAACATGTTACTACTGTGTGGCCCTCCTATTAGGTACTATATATATATATATATATATATATATATATTTATATATATATAGATTTATATAGATTTATATATATATATATATATATATATATATATATATATATATAATATATATATAGATTTCTTCCGGCGCCCCCCCGTGTGCGGCAGCCTGTTACAGCAGCTCTGCTCATTCCGAGTTTCTTTCTTTCTTATCTTTTCTTCTCGTAATTTTTTATAACTAACGTATTAGTAATTAGACTCTGCAACCATGTTCTACCGTTTTGTGCTAGTTCTGGTCGTTTTTCTTAGTTTTTTTCTACTTTTTTCACCCGTGTGTGGGGACCCAGAGCAGGGATCCTTTGTTTACAGTAAGGATCAGCTGTTAGCGCTGCGTCCCACAGCAGTACTGCCGGCGGACAGACCCGACATTCCCAGCGAGCTGAGGAGGAAAAGACGGGGGTGTCGTGCTGGGAAGGAGCGCCGTCGCCCGAGAAGGAGACGTTATCGACCATCTCTTCCTTCTGTAATTATTGGAAATGTACGGTCTTTGCACAATAAATTGGATGAGCTCACGTCGCTAACCTGGTCACAGAGGGAGTACCGGCAATGTAGCATCATGATGCTAACGGAGTCGTGGCTAACACCGCTAACTCCGGACACGAGTGTGACACTACCGGGATTCCAGCTGCTTCGAGCGGACAGGACAAGAGACAGCGGTAAGAGGAAAGGAGGGGGACTGGCAGTGTTTGTGAATGACAGATGGTGTAACCCTGGGCACATCACTGTAAAAGAACAACTCTGCAGCAGAGACATTGAGCTGTTAGCCGTTAGCATGCGTCCGTACTACCTGCCCCGGGAATTCTCGCATGTTATCGCGATAACAGCGTATGTCCCCCCCCTCGGCCAACGCGGATGCAGCCTGTGACACTCTCCACTCAGTGGTCAGCAGACTGCAAACACAATCTCCGAGAGCCCTCCTCATAATATCAGGGGACTTTAATCATGCCTCACTGGACTCCACACTGCCCACCTTCACCCAGTATGTGACCTGCCCAACCAGAGACAATAAAACACTGGACTTACTGTATGCCAATGCTGAAGAGGCATACAGTTCATCACCTCTCCCTCCCCTGGGCAGATCTGATCACAACCTGGTGCACCTTGTCCCTGTGTATGAGCCCTTAGTGCGCAGGGAGCCACCAGCCACCCGCACAGTACAGAGATGGTCGCAGGAGAGCGAGGAGGCTCTTAAGGATTGTTTTAAGTCGACTGTGTGGGAGGTGATCTGTGACGACCACGGAGAGGACATCGACAGCCTTACCACATGCATTACGGACTATATTAATTTCTGTGTGGATAACACCGTACCTACCAGGACTGTACGGTGTTTCTCCAACAACAAACCTTGGATTACCCCGGAAATTAAAGCCGTCCTCAAGCAGAAGAGGAGGGCCTTCAAATCCAAAGACAAAGAGGAGTTGAAAAGGGTGCAGAGAGAGTTGAGGGGACTGATAAGGAATGGGAAGGATAGCTACAGGCAGAAGATGGAGAACCAGCTTCAGCAAAATAACGTTGGTGAAGTCTGGAGAGGCCTCAGAACCATCTCGGGCCATAAACATCAGAACTCTCTGCCTGGGAGGGATGTGAGGTGGGCAAATGAACTGAATCATTTCTTCAACAGATTTGATTCAGCAATGAGGCAGTCTCCAACATCGGCTGCAGACTCAACCACCCCCACTGCTGCTGTTCCACCTCTGACACCTCAGACACTTCACACCTCCTCTATTCACCCTGCTCACTCCTCCCCACCCCCAACAACAGCATCCAATACACAATCAACACAAGGCTCCAGACTGTCTCTCTCAACCACCCAGGTTAGGAGGGAACTGAGGAGGATTAATGGCAAGAAGGCAGCGGGTCCAGATGGCATCAGCTCGAGGGTCGTCAGGTCCTGCGCGGACCAACTGTGTGGTGTGATGGAGCACCTCTTCAACCTGAGCCTGAGGCTGGGAAGAGTCCCACAGCTCTGGAAAACCTCCTGTGTTGTACCAGTGCCAAAGACTTCATGCCCCAAGGACCTCAACAGCTACAGGCCGGTGGCTCTGACATCCCACCTGATGAAGACCCTGCAGCTCAGCTTCGGCGCCTTGTGAGCTCATCACTGGACCCACTTCAGTTTGCCTACCAGCCTGGCATTGGAGCGGATGATGCCGTCATTCACCTCCTACATCGCTCCCTCGCTCACCTGGAGACCGCTGGGAGCACTGTGAGAATCATGTTCTTTGATTTCTCCAGTGCCTTCAACACTAATCTTCCCTCGGTTCTGAAGGACAAGCTGGAGAACTCTGGAGTGGACCATCACCTCACTACCTGGATTTTGGACTACCTCACCGACCGACCACAGTATGTGAGGACTCAGGGCTGTGTGTCGGACAGGGTCGTCTGCAGTACGGGGGCCCCACAGGGAACGGTTCTGGCTCCGTTCCTCTTCACCATCTACACTGCAGACTTCTCCCACAACTCCACCCAGTGCTTCCTGCAGAAGTTCTCTGATGACTCTGCTATAGTCGGCCTCATCACTGATGGGGACGACAAGGAGTACAGAGGACTGACTCAGGACTTTGTGGACTGGTGCCAGCTGAACTACCTCCAGATCAATGCCAGTAAAACCAAGGAGCTGGTGGTAGACTTCCGCAGGCACAAACATCCTCCACTGCAACCACTGAACATCCAAGGTATGGACATTGAGACTGTGGACAGCTACAGGTACCTTGGTGTTCATCTGAACAACAAACTGGACTGGACTCATAACTCAGACGCCCTCTACAGGAAAGGGCAGAGCAGGCTGTACCTGCTGCGGAGACTCAGGTCGTTTGGAGTGGAGGGCCCACTCCTGAAGACCTTCTATGACTCTGTGGTGGCCTCAGCCATCTTTTATGGTGTGGTCTGCTGGGGTGGCAGCATCTCTGCTGGGGACAGGAAGAGACTGAACAGGCTGATCCGAAGGGCCAGCTCTGTTCTAGGATGCCCTCTGGACCCAGTGGAGGTGGTGAGTGACAGGAGAATGGTGGCTAAGCTGTCATCCCTGCTGGACAACATCTCCCACCCCATGCATGAGACTGTGACAGCACTGAGCAGCTCCTTCAGTGGGAGACTGCGGCATCCACGGTGTGGGACGGAGAGATTTCGCAGGTCTTTCCTCCCCACTGCTGTCAGACTCCACAACAAAGACTTTAACTGATCATACACACACATCCACAAATGTGCAATAACACAAATGTGCAATAATCTTTCTGGCACCGTTGTATTTTTCACTCTGTTGTATATAGCATTTGTATTCTATTTTTATCCTATTGTATATTTTATTCTATTTTATTCTACTGTATATAGTATTCTATTTTTATTCTATTCTGTACAGTTGTGTACTGTATTTATTCTTATTTTATTTTATTCTAATTGTCCTTCATAACTTTTGCACTGTCCACTTCCTGCTGTGACAAAACAAATTTCCCACGTGTGGGACTAATAAAGGTCATCTTATCTTATCTTATATATATATAGATATATATATATATATATATACATATATATATGTGTGTGTGTGCGAGCATGTCACTTTCTTGGAGGCTTGGAGGCTCCATTGTGCTATCAGAGCTGCCTTTCTTCTGTTGTTTGCCCACGTGCATGCCCGTCGTCCACAATAATCCCCTGTCTGCCACACAAGCAAACTCTTTATTCCAGCGGACTATTGTAGGAAAGTAAGACAAATTCACAATTGACTCTCTGTTTCAGTAGGTTATTGTGGAGGAATACATTAATATGGATCATGCTGCATTATTACCACAAATTACTGGATAAATGAATGTCACATGAGGTGGCTTGAGCCTCAGTTTTTGGCTAAAAGACGCGCCATCTCACGCTGGGCTTTCTGATGGTTATCTAGGAACACATAGGGATTTTTCGAGGGAATAAAATAGTTTGCAGTTAAGTTGGCATTTAATCACTCAATATGTAAGTCTTCTTTGCAGCTAGTTGTTGAAAACTTACATTGCCTGAATTGGCAAGTTACTCCTTGAATAACTTTTTTCTTGTTAAAATACAATGTAGACAGAAAATTTAGGAGGTGTTAGTTTTATAACCCTTATTTGAATTGAAATTGGATCTTTTACTTTTACGTTTTCACCTTCTTTGTAAAGTAAGTGTGCAATTTTTTCCCCTCTTTTTGTCTTTGGTTATTTGTAGCATTTGAATTCCCAAGTCTAAGCATCACATTTGTTCCTGTCTGTTTCTCAGATCTTTTTTAAAGTGACTGTAAAAAAACAGTTGTCTGTACCGCTATAGTGGGAACGCTGGTGGTACGACTGTGACGGGTGCACAAACAGGCAGAGAGGCAGAGTGTGGGTCAGCCTTGCCATCTGTTTCGGGTCTCTGCAGTGCAGTAGATTGACAGGGATACAGACACTCTGGTAACACACAGCCCGCTCCACATAGTGTTGCACAACGCTAATTGCTATGATACCATGTTTATTGTCTTTCTTGTATATTTGAAACATATAATCAGATCCAGTGTCGTTTAAACCAAACAAACCCAAAAGACAGTCATTTTGCACATTAGCGTAGAGCAGTTGCGGCTGCTTCAGTCAGGCAGAGGATGTTGTTCATCTTCTATTTTTTTGAGAACTGAGAGGGAGATTTCAAAAACAGTGTTACGCTTACTTTGGCCATAAGAAAGTGGAGAAAAGTTGCCAAATCAATTCAGAATAACATGCCAGGGGTTGGTTTTATTTGACACAGAGAGACTCCTAACTGCGAGTACCTAGTGCTTGTAAGGAGTCCTTGACTTTACGTGTTAACGAATCAGGTACACCTTTGTGTCCGTTTCAATGAGAGATTTGCACTGATCAGTATCACAAGGGAATTTAAATTGCCAAAGCTTCTAGCTTTGAGCTTGTAGGCTAGAACTTGGTTAGGACCAATTAGTGTCATGTGAGAAACTTCTGACCATAAGGTTACTGCTACGAGCATGGTTTAGGTGAGATGACATGTTTAAAATGTCATTACTTGCTACACAGCAAGAGATTCGCTTTTCATGCATTGCCTTGTCAACAAAAATAGGTTGCTGTAAGCAGACATTCAAGGCTTTGGTTGCCTAGATAAAACTCTAACCTCTTTCTTTCATAATCCTTTTAATTGTTGGCCTCAAATGGAGAAAAGTATTACTCGAGACCCTGATCCTCTTTGCAGTAGTTACGTTGCTTGTCATCTCTTGAAGTTACTGAAAGTCTTTGACTTTCTGTCATCTCTGGTCACAATATCTGTGCCAGTTGCTTTCTATGTGGACTGGCCTAACTAACTAGCTGTCTACACTGGCGTGTTTTTTCTTTGCATTTTATGGCAGCTTACCTGGTTGATATAGTTTTTTTTTTTTTTTTAAATTTGCCTAGACCTTGCCAACGAGTTTCCAAGTGCAACTTCCCAGATGGGACTGCGCAACAAACCATTTGGCTAGCCACGTTCAGTCTGATCCCCCAAAGTCTGAACTACATGCCATGAGAGGATAGCCAAATGCCTTTGCTGTTGCCATCACTGTTGTCTGACTGTTCACTGTGGAAATGAAGAAAATGTAGTAGAAGCTTGTTACAGATGGTTTAACAAGCAGTGAAAATGTAAAAAAAGAATTAAAAAGTCCAATTTAGTGTTTTGCTTTGGGGTTTTTTTTTTTTTGGGGGGGGGGGGGGGGGGTATAAAACTTAATCCGAGCAGTGGCTTCAATGGGAATTCCCAAAGTACGCTTAATGATGTCCAGTGTTGTGTGTTATATTTTCCTCTCTAAATTGTTGTGGGAATGTGAATTTCTCGTGGCGATGCATTTTCATGTTCAGTCCTTTTTGTCATTAATCAGATAATGGCAGAGAAGTGCAAATTAAAATGCACCTTCCCTAATGACACACACACAAAATAAGTTTAATCCTAATTCTGGCTCCCCCAGTGAGGTTATTAAATACTGTTTAGCCTGCTGATGGGCTTTGGCCCAGTTTCTGAAATTACCAGGATTAACTTAATTTTCAATTAAATACTTAAAAAAGAGGCTGAAAAGATGACCACAGTGGATGAAGGGTTTTTTTTTAAACTAAATGACTTTGTTCCATTTGTATATGTCCCTGTATTAGTGTATCTTTGTATATTAATACACAAATCTATCCCATCTCTTTTTTCCACATTTGAGAAGTACAGAATTCATTAAAAAGCTGTCAGGACAAAAGGAGCCTCAGATGTGAACCCTAAAGAGCACCCCTGTTTTATATGTAACTGATCAGTGCACATGAAAATCATATTTTTTGAAACCTGAAGTTGCGAGACCACATAATGGACCCAATTTGCTGCAGATGGATGCTGCTGGAAAAGAGGCCTATTTATGTTTATAGATAAATAAATGAATTGAAAAGAGTCAAAGGCATGATTATCAGGTTCAGAAATACTGTATCATCCTACTTGCACAAGTTAGTTAGGATTTTTATTAGATGATCTGTGCCATGCAGTAACGTTTTTAGATTTCCGTTATGTGAAGCAGAAAAAGAAGGCTAACTTGGCCACGACAGTTTTGTTTCTTTTCTAATCTGTCATGTTGAATTTGTAGAGCAGTGAAACTGCAATGCAAATGGAATGGCACACTCGTTTCGGAAACGGATAAAGAAGTATAGAAAAATAGATTGCATGTCTTAAATTTCAACTTTTCGGAGCGAGGAGCCAAGGATGGCGCCAATTTAGCTCGGTTGTGAATTTTATTAACGTGCCAGTAGCCATTTTGTTGTGTAGGTGTCACAGTTTTTCAAATGGTATATGTCTCATTTTGGAAATGAAACTTCTCAAACCACACAGCAAATGTTACACAGTAAGCCCTGCCAATTGCAGAGAGGAATCTTTCTAAACACCCTGGACTGCCAGTCTTTCCCTCCTCTGCCTCCTACTTGATCACTTAGAATAATCTCATTCACCCCCCCCCCCCCCCCCCCCCCCCCCCCCAACCCGCATCCCATTTCCAGAATGAATATGAAGCATGCTTCCCCAGCTGTCCCAGCCGCCCTTCAGAAACTTCTCTCCCTCTCCTGTGGCAATTTCTAAAGGGCATTCAAGCTGCTGGCTAGTTGGTGCGATGCTTGTCTGACTCTGTGGGCAGCAGGCCAAAAACTGATGTCACTTCTCCAGCCCCTCCTTCCCCCACCTCTTCCCCCACCACAGACACTCCTGAACAACCGCCTCTATATATAAAGAACCGCTGCACCTCCTTTCTCCAACATAAAATTGTGATTTTTACTGTGTCCCATAATTAAATACCTCTATTTTACTTTTTATACTGTTTAGTTATACCCTTCCGTCCTACCAGGGTTATCCCAGACACTGCCACCTGTAAATTTAGGCCTTTGTCATCGCTGGCTGCCATGGCGACAGACGAGGAGAGGCAGACAAAAGTGTACATGTGTGTGAATTTCATGTGCCAACTTGTAATGTCACAGTATGGCGAGGTTACATAGGTGGCAGATAGTGTGTCACCCCTCGGTGACAAACAAAACGGCTGTGCAATAAAGTCTGGGTTTCAGTGGTCAGCTTGGTGCCCAAGCCTCCCAGCTGCCAATCCGTTCGTCTCGACTGCACAGGCCCGATGCTTACTGCTGTGCACTCAACCTCAACAGAGGTGGATTTCAGCTAAAAGCCTCACAGCCCTGGGTGTTTATTGGAAGGACAGCAGTGGCTCATAATGTTCAGAGTAAACCCATTTCCTGCTGATCGAACTCAGAGCAACGCTGCGAGAAAAACAAATAGTTGAAGATTCAGTGGGCTTGTGGTAATTTGGTCTCAAATCTTTTTGTAAATCTGCACTTCCTTTTAGAAGAACTTAGACCCGACAGCGAATGTTGGGGTTTTTTTTCCATTTAAAAAAAATGTTGTGAAGGTTGTCCAAACACCAGTAAGACAAATTTACCAAACGCTGAGCTTTAAAAACTGTATATAATGTCTTAGAGTGCTTTTTCAAAAGGAGAAGTTACCTTCTAATACCGGGAATATACAGTTAAAGTTATTTTTAGTGTAGCATTGCAGAAAAATCTATTTTAGCAGGCAAACTGTGGCTCAAATGGCATCTCCCAAAGATCCCAAAGAAAGGTTATGGTGCTCTCAGGGGGACAGCAGATGGCCGACACAAGGTGTCTCTGAAGTGTCAAGCATCATTTGTGGAACTGGGAGACTGGGAACAGTTAAGGGCAAAGGCTCATGGGAAAGCTACTCCATGGAGAGGTTGCCAGGGGAGGGCGTTCTACAGTCCCTTAATGAGGTCAAGGCAGTGCAGTTCTCCCTACCTATGCAAACAGTCTTCACTTTGGGCAAAAATTGTGCTCATTCATCACTGTAACGATATAATATGCTGTGGATAAATGTCAGTGGAGGTTGTTTTCAGGCTGTTCCCGGGATGCTCTGGTGTCGCTGGGCAGCGAAGACTTGTGGAAACTGGCAACTTTAGAACCGCTCATAAACTGGGAACGTGTCTCTAATGTATCTGTTTACATCTCTGTCATTTCTACTGGCTCAGATTCCTGCTCTGAATGTATAAGACATGTAGGGTTATCACATTTGTTTTCAGATTTCTGTTTGCCTTTTGCATTTAATGGAAATGCCAACACTGTCTTGCATATCTAATATGCTTTCCTTATGTGAGCATTTCTTGTTCCACCGGGGCTTCTCTACATGTGCTGAATGACAGGTGTACCATTTTTTTCAAATTTCTTTGACATTGATCTCTCTGCACGGAGCGGATGGCAACGAAAGAGTGAGGCTGGGAGGTAGATACACACTGGGGCATTTACATAATAGTCCTGCAGTTCCATGCAAATTCATGTGATTTCCTACCAAACATCTGCAATGCAAGCATAGTTTAGTATGCATGAGTTCAAGGGGGAAGGGAAGCAGAGAGAGGAAATGAGGGATTGGAGGGGAATGGGCAAGAAAAATAAAACAGAGACGCTGTAGAAGATTGGAACGATGACTTGTCTGATCAGGAAATATTTAGAAGACAAACACACCTTTCTTCACACCCTCATCTCAGATTTGCCCTTAATATGCATAAAATTCTGATGCAGAAAACTAATAAGATACAGGGGATGAGTACGTGTCTGTGTGTGTGTGTGTAGCTGGTTGGTGGTGTTCCTTACCAGTGACACATGGAATCAATACAGTTAGGACTTCAGCGTGGTAAAAAACAGATGGTCTCTATAGACTTGTTTTATAGCTCAGGCCTGGGTGAGTGTCTTGTGTAGCTGTGCTTCTTACAGAGACAGACATATAGAGTAACTCACAGAAGTAAGAACTATATGGGCATTCATACTTAAATCATTCCACAAACGCATACAAAGAAACAGCAGAATATGCAGATCTTAGTTTGATTAAATAAAGTCCTTCGGGCTTGCAAACATAGTGTCACTCATACATCGCTCAATTGCATTCATACACAAGTACAGGCTCCTGATGAGCTGAATGCCCAGCGTCTTGCATCCTTGTGTTATTGCTCCTCTATAAGGTGTGAATCGATGAAAAGCAGTAAAGTGGCTGAAGTAAAAGCCTGTAACACGAGGCTGACGCATAAAAACTTCATCTATGGTGAAAGACTGCAGAGAGAGAGACAGCAGCTTGAAGGCTAAGCATAAAGAGCAACTAGCACAGTTTGAGCATGAGCATGATGGAAAAGGATTCTTTTTGCTGCTGTTATTTCTGTTATCATCATCCTATGGGAGGGGCTGGCATCTGCCCTGTCGTGTTCATTTAAATCCAGCATTTCCTTCTTCTTTAACATATCTCCCTCAGTTGTTTGTTTTTTTAATAGTTAAAAACTGACATATTAAAATTACTAGTAATTTGTTGCAGGAATTAGAAAAGCTTTGATCACGCTTGTGTTGTAAACAGAAGACCTTGATGTTATATCTGCGATGACTGAGTTAAATATATATGAATAGGCTGTTTTGCAGTAGATTGATCGTTGTCTTTGGACGGATGGTGAGCTGCCAGTGTTCTACAGCCTGACAAAATTAGACAGTGTTACAGGCGTTCTGGAAACCTGGCAATCTATGAAAAACTCACTCTTTCTAAAGCCCCTAGAGTTACTTTTTGGAGTACAAACACTGAAAATATTATTCTTTTTGAGAGTCTAGACATCAAACACTCGGTTTTGATTGCGAAGCCCAACCAAACTGTGGTCTTTTTAACCGTGTGTCTGAAGTGAGCTTACTGTTCATCACATAAAAGGGATTATTAATGTGGTCCCTCAGGTTATAAGTAGTTTTTCTCAGTGTAAATGCAACTTCACATCTTCAGTTTGTGTGTGTGTATCTGTGTGTTTATTACAGTTACTATCTTTGTAACAGTACAGTGCATGAGTGGATAAAAACAGCTTGTATTGAAGTTGTGACTCTCGTGGTTTCCATATACTTACATACCTGTAACTTTATTTTTTTTAAGGATTCATTTCTGCCTTTTGTTATTTTTTTGACTTTTTGCATTGCATTGTGGCTGTGTGCGTGTGTGCATATGCGCACTTTTTATATCAACTTGTCATACTCTCATTTCATGCTTATGGCGTGGATTCCCATCTTCCCTTCCCCTCAGTGCCTTTCTCAATCTTAGTAATCAAATGCATTAGTATCAATATTGCATGGGGAAACGAGCCGAATTTAAAGCTTGACCATGTCAAAGTGAGAGTCCCTAATAGCCAGTGACTGCCACCACTCAGTGGAAATTGTGCTGCCATTTTGGCTGTAATTACTGAAGCTTGGCTCTGGGTTAATATCTCGAGTGATGGGCAGTTTTCACATGGGATAAAAGTTCTAGCTTCAAAATATATTCATTGCCCATCAGTGGGAATAGCCCAAAGTAATGAATAGACTTTGTCTCTGTATGGGTTTTAATCAAAAAGTGTGCAGCACTTTTTAATTTAGTTTACTTCAAAGGGGATTTTCACTGATAAATGATACATGTGTGTCAGACAGTCTTGTGATATTCTACTCTCTGTTTGTGTCTTATCTACTTGCAAATACTTAGATACAATAGATTCCTTATTCAGTCGCTTTTTACATCTAGATTCACAGATCAACACATTTTAGAAATAAAAATTAGAATTAACATAAACAGTAACTACACTGGAGCACGCTAACTAACATTTGCTGTGTTACCTTCAGATTGTGGGTAAAGTTACAGATATTTGCCAGCTTGGAGTTAATGGCTATGGTAAACATCAGTACAGGTGTATTTTGTGTGATTACCTGAGTGGTCTCTTGCACATTGACCACACTCCCATCTACAGGGCATGGGTGGTCACTCTTTGATGAGTATTAAAATGGTGTGAATTTTATGCTTTTTAGTCCCTACAGATATGAACACCTATGGGAGATATGAAGGAAATACCTTTTTCCTATTGCCCTGTTAGTTTACTAAGACATGCTAAAGTTCATTTCTGGTGGTGCATGCTAGCCCAAATATTTTACTTTGACTTTTTATCCCCTCTTTTTAGTCAACTTTCATCTTTCCATGCACACTTGTCTGTGTAATCTCTGTCTTCCATTTACTAAAACGAAGGCAGAATGAAGCACTATACCCAGCGTCCATGGTTAATCTCCAGCACCCATATGGTCTTAGGCTATGTTTGGTGAGGCTGTTCAACAACAATAGCTGATGTAGTTGTGTTGTTAAGTTTATATGGCAACCAGAGGTGATGATAGTAAGCCATGTCCTAAGGGGAGACCCATAAATCACAAGTTAGGCATGTTGTGAACAGAGAGTTATTCCCTACAGATACGCGAGATTCTCTCTGTCAACCCCAGTGTTTAAAGTCAGAACAATAAAACCATCATTCATAACTTCTAGACTGTTTTTACTCCCCCTCTATTCTCTCTGTTTATGTGTATTTTACTCGGTTCTTACCAATGACATCACTGGCCCTCCTGGCAAAGAAGAAGAAAAAAAGCGAGGACACATGTTGGTCGCGTGCGTGTAGTATTGTGTTGAAAGATGAGTTGAGCTTCTGAAAAACACCCACTCTTTCTTGGTATGGTGTCGCCACAAAAGGCCTATTGTTAATCGCGCCTTTTCTGTTTTTGTAAGTGTGCCTGCGCCACGTTTTTCTTACATATTTTCCACATTCTTGCTCATTACATATAGGGAGGACTGGGGGGTTTAGAGATGAATAGATTTTGTGTTATATATGGATTTGGCTCTATGTGTTTGGGGCTTAATTTTCAGTGTGCCTGCAGCGCGTGTGTCTGCTATGTGAGCCTGGTCCAGGAGTTGTGAAGGGTGGGGCGCTCTTAAATGCCTGCTGTCTGGGGTGCTTGGTTACACTGCAATTAGCCCTGGTTTTCTGCCTCTCACAAGGCCACAGTCAAAAAATGGAGCCCAGCAAAACAGCTGCATTATATTAACCTTTTTAACTCTCCTGAGAATTTAACTGTTTGACATAGCTGACAAAAATCGCAAACCTGTAGGTAGGGTTGTCTAATTTTATTTTAATCTGTTTAAGTTATTTATTTTAGTTTTTACTTATTCGTTTTATTTCATTGAATTAAGGTAATGGAAGCTTTTGTATCTCAGTCTTGTACTCCCAATAAAAGGTCACCAAGATAACTGAGACATGACATAATGAGGTTAAGTGATGGAGTGTAGTACACGTTGAAGTGATGCATCCCTGAATTTCCATGATTGCGTGTGTGCCAATGTGCTTTTGACCCTGAATCCATCTGAATGTTTTTTTTTAAGTATATTCGTTTCACTTATTTGGCCTCTTTAGTTGAATAATAACTCTTTCATTAAAACCCTGAGCTGTGCAGAAGGTAAGAATGCTTTTTTCAGGGACATTTTGAAAATTATTGTTTCAAATATATCAATGATCAACGTGTTGCCAAAAAACAAAACAAAAATAGTGATAAATTGTACGTCGTCTACACAGTTAGTTCAGTTGTACCCTTGTTAACCACCTACAGTGCAAGGTAGTTAATCTCCCTTCTAGTAAATTGCTGCCACCCCTTGTGTCACCTCAGCTAAGCAGAATCCCTGGAGCTTGGGGGAGTTCACCGTCTTGCACAAGGACACCAAAGCAGGGCAGATGCTGGCTGACACTTTGTCCTGTGATCTGGGTCCTCTGAGAGCGCACGGTTTTGGGTTTTCATGTTCACAGCTTGATTGCTGAGACAGACAGAGCTTTGCGTTTAAGCGTCCTTGAGCATGACACTGAATATCTCGCTGTAAGTGGTAAAAGTATGTCAGCACATATTCATCACATTCATGTCGTGATTGCTCCTAGTTCTGTCTTTGTGTGTCTCTTTATGCATATCTTGTTAATTAAAGAGTATGTATTACCACATGGTGGTGACTGTGCGCAGCACCAGCCGTATCAATGAGAAAAAAAAAAAGAAAAAAAAAAAGAGAAGAGTAGTGCCTGTGTGGGTGGGTGGGTGGGAGTGTAGTGGGTGTCATCCTGGGTTCCTTGGTCTCTCTGTGCAGCTTGGGGGATTAATGGCAATTTGAGTAAAACAAAGAGACGATGCCTGGGATATCGTCAGGTGCCTGTATAATTACAAGGCGGTGAGATAAGCAAATAACGACAAGATCAGGCGATTAGGAGGCGAAGAAGAAAGAAAGCAGCGGCTGCCCTACCCTGCTAATTGAGGGATGTGAGAAAACAGTGGTTGTGAGATCGGAATGTTAAAGGTTTGGGGATGTGGCGCATTTACTCCCAGCTGTGCCACTGATAACCTGTTAGCTTACTTGCATTTATGCGTCACCGCCAATGAGGGATTGTAGAAAGTGCAGCAGACTGTCGTGACCTGTGTTCTTTTGCTGTGGGCAAAACCACCATTGTGGAACTGGAGGTTTTATATGGAATTGTTGCAACAGTGAAATTGTTATGACACTTTAGTATCATAGTTAAGAAGTATGATCATGTACTGTGTATGATTAATGTACTGTGACCAAAATCTGATTGTTACAAAGTAATATAGGTAACAAGTGTTTTTGGGTTCATCACTTTTATTTATTCATATTTATTTCCTATTCTGTGTTTTGCAGAGCGTCAAGCTGTCCTGCTTGAAGACCCCACACGTCCTCGTGCAGTTGGGGCCTCGGCTCTCCAGCCAGGTCAAAGGTCACTCCGACCCTACCCTCCCCCTCCCCCTCCCCCTTCCCTACCAGAGCCAAGATGGCCACCAGTGGTGCCCTGCGCATCTCCTTGCAAGTCCTGCTGCCTGTGATCACTCTGCTGCTATCACTGCTGCTCACCGGCTCCAACGCCAGTAAGTACCAAGAAACTGACAACTTCTCAATTTCGGTGCCTCTAACAGGTTCATCACTCATATCTGCAAACTTATTAAAAAGCGGAGTAATCACAAAAAAGGGGGGAGGGAGGGACATTATATAAGCTTTGGTGAACCTTTTTTTTTACTTTGAGCACTTCCGAGATGCTTTTGTTGCATTTTGCGACTGCACATTTGCATTTAAAGATTGCATGCTAATGACTGTTTACATCTTATCTAGGAGGGACTGCTTTAGAGTAGCCAGAGGAAAGAAAAAGTTTATTTGTAAAAGCAAAGCCATATTCATTTAGCTGTAGCGGTAATCCTTTGGCCTGTGTTTTTGTGTCTACGCAAACGTGGACTAGGCAGTAAGTTCCACTACTGGAATTACAGGGCACTTGTATGTTTACATCACTGGAGCCACGTGTAAAACACGGCTTATACAGACAGAGGTGTTGTTTAAGTGATACATGGACTTCTCCTTGTATATAGCCACATTAACCAATTCTAAAATTCATGTGCACACTCATGGATACACCAGGGTTAACTTGGGGTTCAGTGTCATGCCCAAGGATAGTTCTACGTGCAGACTGGAAGAGGCAGGGATCAAACCGCTGACTTTATAAACAACCCACCCAATATCCGCCAGAAAGTATGATGTTAGATGGCATTGTCATGATAGAATAACTTGGCTAAGATGCTTCCTGTTTGGATAGGCTGTAAGCCATTGTGTGGGTATTAGATATTTGGATAATGTTGTCACAATGCACTTATTTTCATATAAAAAGATTAATATCGCAGAATAATTGCCTAATTTAGGCATTGTATTTGTCTGTATGCAGTGTCCTCCATAATTAGTAACAGAGTACATAGCGAGATTTCTATGAGCTAAATGTATATAGCTAAATGTTTGTGTATTAGCCCTGGAATATGTCAGTGATAAGTCCTTAAAATGGGAAGTAACAGATTAGACACGTTATTTCACAGTCATTCCTGACTTTTGTTGTCTACCTTGAATAATTTAAGAGGAATATTGTATTTTCCTCTCTGTTTGCTCCGCGTTTTCTTTTATCTCCAATTTGACATTCAATGAATTTGTTCTTAGTGGTTCATGATGACACGATTGCTTGATTTTCCTCATGTTCCAACAGAGGCGAACCTTTGATTGCACAGTGGTTTGACTGTCTGGTAACATAATTGGAGTGTCTTTCAGCTCAGCTGGCAAAAAATATCTAAAACTGCACTCCGACAGATGTCAAACAGATGTCTTTGTTCTCACTGACAGCGAGGCCACAGATGAATGTGGAGCGAAAGTAAACGTCTTAGAGCCCCTGAACTTAATATGTGGCTCATTAGAATGTTCTTGTCTTCTGTCCACTCGCCGACTGTTTATTACGACTCCGTTTCTCCCTCGCGCAGCCTCTGTTTGCTCGCCCTGGTTTAAATAACAATCAGTGCAATCTGCTTCATCTTTGATGGAGATTAGCCCCCCGTACCCCACTGCCATCACCCACCCTCTCACTCTCTCAAAACAGTAGGGCTCTCTGCCCATCTTTGTCTATGCCGTCTGTAGATGAGATTGCTGTTTTTTGTCAGACTTCCTCGCCCTGTCCTGTTGTTTCACTCACATGCTTGTACTTTTGTTGTTGTTGTTGTTCTCCCTTTTTTGGGGTAAAAAAGACACACACAGTCACACACAGGCCTTTTTCTCATCTCTTTTGGGGGCCGCACTATTATGCTTGGAAATATATGCACAAAAGCACAGGCTACCTTCCTCTCCTCCCTTTGAATGGCTTTCACCCCCACATTCATGGCCAGACACACACAGCCCAGTAGTGCAGTTGTCCAATTATTTTCACTCCCACTTGCCGGACTGAAAGGATGCCACCGTTTTGCAGAAAAGCCCAACTGAAAGCATGATGTCATCCCCTCCTCTCACGTCCCTCCCCTCTCTCTCTGCGTCTCCCTCTCTCTCTCTCTCCATCTCCCCTTGCCCTCCATTCCTTTTATTTACACTCATAAATCACGGTGAGAAGGAGACATTTTTAATCAAAAGAGAAAGAAATATGGCTCAATAAATCCTGCCACCCCAACCATAATAATGCGTGGCTTGTGTGAATGTCTATATTTGCATACATTTGTGTTCAGGTACACAAATGTAAATGTTTGTGTGTGTGTGCAAGTTTGAAATATGCTTATGCGTAGAGTTACACCTGAGCCTTTTCACAGGTAGCTGTAAGATAATGATAAACTATAGAAGTATAACATTTGTATAATGCCAGTATCATCCAACAACAATACTTTTGCTTACATATGATTTGCTTTCTTTTTAATTTGTTTGAGCTCTTGGGGTTTTTTTAAGTTCATTTAATCAAGCCAATTAATTCTCAGACACTGATGATACAAAGACCACACCAGTGACAAAAGAAATGTAGTTAATGATTGAGTAATTTTTCATATCTTTATAGAATGCTTTAAAGTCACGATTAAAGGTAGAAAAGCATCCAGCACAAAGAATATAAAGCTTTAACTATATCAGACAGTTCTGGTTAAAAGGGCAGGCTGTTTTCCTTTAGAAAGAGTCTCTGTTGATACCCAAAATAGAGGCCTACTTTACCGATATAAGGGTTTAAAAAAACGAATAACACTGTCAGCGTGTTGGACTCTTTAGAAGCATGAATGACATGATTAAAAGGGGACATAATGGGGTCAGTGTTTATTAACTTGCTGAAATTGATTGTCACAAATAATTTATATACATACACATTACTTGTGAGTTGGGCTCTAATGAGAAGTGTTTACAATTTTGTAAACCTTTGGTTGGCTCTGTAGTGCAGTGGGTTACAGATTCAGCTAACAAGCAAAGGGATCCTGGTTCAGTCCCTGGAGGAGATACAGATCCCTTTGGAGCCACATCAGGAAGAGTATCCGGTGTTCAAAAAGGGGAAAAAAAATGGCTAAATCAAACATGCTACCTTGGTACCCCTATATAAATAAAATAGTTTTCATGTTTAAACTTCAGTTGTAGTAGTGATGCCATATTATATTTTTATTGTGACTACATGTCTTTATAAATTGTATTCACACCTGCACAAACGAACCGCACCCAATGGGAAAACGAACCCGAGTTCGATGTAAACTACCTGAACAGTGCAGGTGTGAAAACATTGTTTTGTCACGGGATCTTCAGATAGAATTCATGTGGATTTTTTTCTTCTTTCGTTTGGAGAAATAAGTTTTGTTTTTGTTACTTTCGTTGAGAAGCTCGCTGTTTTACGCTCAAGTTCAAAGTTTGAATTCTTTTATTTTGTTCTTTTGTATGCAGAAACCCCAAACTTTTTCTTACTCTCTGCTAATATTTTTTAACAGGTAAACCAGAGTATTTGTCATCTTTTTTTAAGGCATTTCACCTCCTCCTCACTTTTTCCTCCTCCTCTCTCTTTGCCTGTTAGAGTTCTCAAATGTTGCTTTCTTGGCAAAGGACTTCTAATAGTAATTGGCCAGAACTCTCAGTGATGGGGTGAGGGTGTTCAATTATTTATATTCCTTTGAAGCTGCCAATTGAAAAAGAAAAAAAAATGAAGCCCCTTAGTGGAGAACATTTTCTTGTTCTTGTTTCCAATATCTTCACCTCTTGGTTTCTCGCTTCTTGTTTCTCTCAGTTTTTCTTTTTCTTTCCGCCTGCTTCAACTCCCTCCTTATCTTTTTCCAGTCAAATTGTGTTTGAGGCTCTCGATTTAGTTCTGTCAGTTCAACTTTATGTACACCCTGCTGTTGCATGCTGGCTCCTTGTGTTTACTCTATGCACTTTTTTTCCCGCTCTCAAATGAGAAGAAAACAAGTTAATTTTTAATTGAGTTACAGACATGAATCTGCTGCTTCAAGAAGCCTGCTGCTGCGGAGTAGAGGTTGAAATCTCCGAGCTGTACATTTACAAGTAGTAGACAGAAATGCTCCGACCCACTCACCTGCATCTTGTTTTCTAATCTTAATGTTTTAACTACACATTTAATCTGGATTTCTACACCTGTCATGTCATATATTCATGTGTTGTTCCTCAGTGACAAGAGTGCAAAGAATTAAACAAAAAAAATGCACTGCTAATGCTGTAATGCTTAATTTAAGTTAATTGTGAGAATGTTGCACTGTTCTGTTTATATGGACTCATGTCTGCTGCAGAAATGGTTCCAAAAGAATCTCCAAATAAGAAATATCTACTTAAAACACTTATTTCTAAGATTGCAAAGGTGGGTGTTTTTCTTTGTATGTGACTTTAAACACAGAGAAAGAAGCAGTAAGCATTTGCTGTTTTGTTTTCATTGAAATGCTAGACCCCCGCTCCATTTTCTTTCTCCTCTTTTGTGTTTTGTCTTTTGTTTTGATCAGACCTATAACACCTTTGGCAATTTGAGGTGTCTTCTTCATTTAATGAGCCAACAAGTGTCAATTGCCTCAAGTGAGTCTCTAAATGACACAAAATTGTTCTCAATTCGCCTCATCCGTGTGCGCTCTGTGGCCATTTTGAAATCAGGCACATACTTAAGCTTAATTTCCGTCCTCTCTCTGAGGAATCACACCTACTTATTTCCAATGGGCTGAAGGATACTTAGTGACTTTAGCTTTTTACTTTAGCCTTCAACAATGGTTTCAGTGGGACCAATTTGTGCATTTTACAAGTGTGCCATTCTTTTAAGAAATGCAGCTTCGCTGTGACAGCAGTGCGGTCAGGCTGTTTTTCACCTCTGGATACCAACACACATTTATTATGTTTTAAACCCTGGGTTCCCACATCCTGAGCAATGCCCCATGGACTTTTAAGAAGTGAAGTGGTCAACAAGTAAAGTTAAAAAATATGGCACACATTCAGTAGTTTGCATGCAAGCACATCACTTTTAGATGCCTCATGCCCTGTTGGCTTTAAATGTATTAGTTTATTAAATAAGTGACAGAAATTCCCAAAAAGAGATGAAGTCTCTTTTCTCGTGATGATATGTGATACAGTCTTTTTTCCACATTTATCCAGAAGTAATGTCATGTGTCCTTAGTTTGTTTTTTTTCTAAAAGGAAGAATTTGAGATATAATTTTCACTGTCTGTTCAATCAAGGCATTCAAAACCGCCCCAACACAGAAATTCAATAAGCCTTTCTTCTGTCGCCTTCTGCCTAGGAATCGAACACAACCCAAACATATGCAGCTGACTTTAGACTATATACATACATATATAGCTTCTTTTTCAAGCCCACATCCAGGCAGAACACATTTACAGGGCTTCTCCATCAGCAACACTATTATAAGATAAGTATACTTCTCAAAACCACCTTGGCAACTGATGAAGGAGAATTATATGCATAATACATCATTATATACTCAATACACACTTTAAGTAAATAATGGATGCTGAAGATTTTCACAATTTAGCTAACATTTTATCATTTATGACTGGAAAGAGAGAAAAAAGGGAAACAAGGAATAAATAAAGAAGTTAAAATAACCCATGTCACGCACCGACACTGTGGCTGGAGATGAAAATGTTGTCTAATAATAGTTAACTTACAGTTTTCTAACTACAAACAGCAGACACTTTTTCTGTCTTGTTTTCTGTTTTCTTGTCTGGGTCAAGTTTTTTGCCTTGGCCCGCTGGGCTTGCTTGGCAGTGATTGTGTGCGAAAACCTCTAGACAAGACAAAGCAAAGCAGTTTTCAAGTAAAGGCTTGGTTTCCATGGTGATGGCCCCTGCCCAGGCAGCCTGTGAGAATCGGTCCTGATTGATGGGGCTTGGTTGTTTAAGCCTGGGGGGTGTGGGTTTGCATGTGTGGGTCTATTCACTCATTCAATTGAATGTGCATTTGGCTAAAAGGTCTATCTGCCTACCTGTTTTTCTTTTCTATCCCTCCATCCTTACACATGTGTTGATAAAGTTCAAGGCTTTTGATCAGGTCCAGGATTGCTAGCTTTATAGATTTATGATGCATATAGTTACACCGTACAAGTTACAAAGTGACACAAATGTAGGTAATTTAATGTGTGATGTTTTACGAAAACAAAAGGGATGAAACAGTTTTGCAGAGAAGCTTTTTTATTTATATGTGTGTGAATCAAGTGCTTTCAGTTCCTTTACAGTGCTGACCTTTTGCTTCCTCCTAAAAGCTTAAATTCAGTCATTGTTTTCAACAGCTCTAGACAACATGACTAAAAGGGAGGTTTCAATCAACAAGCTGTATTTAGAAGAAGTAAAACTCACAAGGCTTCCGTTGAGGAACCTGTGTAAGGATTAATAAAGGTTGCTTCCAGCTGCCCTTGTCTCAGGTCAATCACTTAGTCTGTCAGCTTCCACTTCCTTTTACTCACCCTGTGGCTGCTGTGGCCAAGTCACGCAAGTCTGCGATGCCTTGAATTCTCTTAGCCCCCGTCTGCACCTGGAAACATCCCACACTGAAGAGAGACCAGCAGTTGACCTAGTAAGATGGGCTTTTTTAGGCCTTACAAAAATCAAAGTTAATGTTGAGATGCTGAATTTCCACCCTGAAGTATATTGACTGCACCCCTGTAGATCATGTGTCTGCTGTTTGGGTAACACGGAAATTAAGTTTAATCTTAGTTTAGCTTCACTAAATTGACTTGTTTAAATTTGTGACACACTGTGGTTTGTATTTTCTCGCATGCACTGTGTAAGCAGAACAAAGTAGACTTAAGATTATCCCTGCCAGACAGGCTTTAGAGTGTCTGCTTAGATAAAAGGGCCGTGAGTGGGATATGCATTAAGTTGCATATATGCACTTTTAAGTCATTATGAGTAAATTGGCATTTAAAAAAGAAGAAGAAGAAGAGAAAAAAGCAAAATTAATGTTATACTAATCTGCATCTCCATCCTGACCACCCTATTCTCAGGATCCTGCAGCAGCCTGGAGGAAGTGAAATTGATTTGCTGGTTGTAATACCTCTCATAGTACCAAATGTACTTTTTAGACATTGCTGGTAAATGTCCCGTGTGCTGTGAAAGATACCTATTTGTAGCAAGATGGATAACAAGTGCCCTTTACCAATTCTCTGCAAATCACTGAATGGCTGTGCATCATTTTGTCTCCCACTTTGCTAATTCAGAGGATAATGGCTCCTATTTATGACCCGAGAAGCTTTTCTCCATCAATTACAGTATTAGTCATAAAGCCAGTCCCCTCCCTCCTCTTACACCCCTCCTCCCCCACCAAACGACAACAGTAAAGTACTGTAAATGGAGCCGTCTCATATTCACATTCCCACCTCCCACTCTCTGCCACTTTATAATCACAGTGCTGGTGTATTCTGTGTTATCGGGTCCAACAGAGGTAGCGGCCAGTAGCAGGTGGTTGCTGTATTAGCTAAACAAGCGTCTGTGTGCACAGTGTGAGTTTTTCCTCCTCCTTCTATTCACTCTTGTTTGCGTGGATCTGTTCTATTCTCGGGGCCTTGTGAAGATAGCTGGGCCCCTATTGCTGGTTATTTTAGCTTAGGCCACGTCCCCCTGCCAGGCAGATAAAGACAGGTTCTGTGTGCTTATCTAGGCAAGGCTGTACCTCAGTCTGTCTGTGGGAAGCTTAGTAAATAGAGGGAGACTTTGGTAGAAGGGACAAATGGCCACTGTGGGTGCAGTGTCCTTTCAATGTCATCTCTGGTAACATAACGAACAACAGTACATGGAGACTGTCATGCAAGTTACCTTAGAGCCATAGAAGTGCATATATTTTCAGAAAAGGTGGCACTAGTGGGAATATAACCTGCCTACTAGTTCAAAAGAGAACCTTCTAAATGTTTTGCCTTCATGAAAATGAACTGAAAGCTATTTTTACCCACTGGACCAAAGGAAGCCTGGAGGATTTGGTGCTAAATGTAGCCTTAATGAGCAAGAAGGATGCCAGAGACTTGCAGTTTTTGTACTTGCATTTGATATTATTTGATACTGGTGTCAGTGCATATCGTCATCACACGGGCTATTCAATGCAGGAAACACTGTGAACAATTTCATCTGTTGATATAGGCTGCTCTGTGCCATTATTCATTATTGCAAAGCACTTTAAATCCAGGCTCCGTTCAACCTTTCTTACCCTGCAATTACTGGTGTTGGCAAAGTTCAAATTGAACTTGGAGTCAGTGGTAACTGGCAGCAAAAGCCCAGAGGATCACAGCTGGGAAAAACAGAACAAAAGGTTAATTATGCTCATCAGAGTTCACACAATCACACATGGCATACCTGCAGTAACTGCACCTTTATAGACATTCACAAGGCCAACAGCCAGTGCCAGTCAAACATATGCAGACAGGTACACAGAAACACCTCAGCAGAATACGTTTGCCCACCATTCATTTTATTCCTATATTGTCTTAAACACACTTTTTTAGTGTTTTTATTGAAAACAAGAACTACATTCAATTAAACTGGGAGTCCATCTAAATGAATTGTGCGGACAATTTTACCTAACCCGAATTGACTGGAAGTTGATTAATGCTACTGACTTTCAAAGAACATTAAACTCACTTTGTGAGACGACTAAAGTCTAAAAAAACACCCTTAAAAATACAAGGAAGGAGAGCAGAACTAGAGTTAAAACTTTTGCCAGTACTTATGTGACAAAAGTTTCAGGCAGTAGGATATAATTATGTGCAATTTTATGCCTTGCAGTAATCTCTGTAGAGGTTGAATTTGAGATGCATGTCTCTGTGAACAGTGACACCCAGGGATTAACCTATGACAGCAGTGACATCTGTAGGCCGTAGACTGATGTCCTCATCGTGAGAGAGATATTGTGTCTTACATTTGCACAAATACCTTTCCATTTTCTAGCACTAGCATTAGCTTTTGTCGAGCTGTGAGTGCCGCCTTACAGCTGAGCTGGTGGCCGTGATAGACGTTCTTAGCTGCGTTTTACATTTTTATTTCGTCCCCAGGCAATGGATGTCTTCTATTCAGAAGAATCTAGGACGGCTTTCAGAAAATGTACAAAACTCTGGTCACTCTTCCTTTCGTCGTTATTGAATGTCACTTTAGATGAGAGTTAATGTAAATCTAGGTCTTAGAAATCAGACTTATTGTTAGTGGCGTGATCAATGAATACTGTCGTAAATGCCTCGCTGATAAGGGGTACATGGACACCAGACGCCAAGTAGTTTAAGATGTTGCAGCACGTTCAGCAGATATTACTGTTTCCAAAAGGTATTAACTGGCCGTTTGATCTCATGCATTTAAAAAAAACTGAAAAATGCAAATAACCAAAAAAACAAAACAAAAAAAGCAATAGGTACTGAAAGTTATATAAAAGCTTTCTTTCTATAGAAATATGCAGCACTCTCTCTTCACAGCCTCTCCTCGAGTCTCTGGACCTCCTGTCACCTTCTCTACTCTTCTCTTCCAGTGTTCTCTTTACCACTGACCTCTCCACCTCCTGCTGCACTTGTCCTTCCGTCATTCCCAGCGGTCACACTCTTTTTCGTTCTCCTCTCAGCTCCCCAGCTGTCTCGCTTTATTTAAACCTTGCTGAGATAATATTGAAAACTATTTAGTTCTGAAAATTCTGCACGTTTCACGAGTTCAACTCAGACGCACATGCAAACAGTCGCATTTATTGTACATTTCTCACATCCTATGAAGCGAGACAGGGAGAGGTGGAGAAGGCGACTGGGTGGAAATGTCAAATGGTCCAGGGGAAAAACTAATCAAAGAATGCTGTCCTTCAGCAGAACCACCGCCACAGGCTTGATCTGTGTAAATCCCTCTTCTGTCTCAACAGAGAGCGCATTGTAAGGGGGAGGTCAAATGCAGAGGAGCTGTGTTGTGTAAAGCTGTGTTGTGCAGTTTCAGAATGGAAATTGAAAGTGTAAAATGCCAAAAGGGGTCATTGTATGCAACGCACAAATAAAGCAGGCCTGGTCCTTGATGGCGAAGAAAGGATGCCGTACCTATATTGTACCACAACCTTTAACCGTAGATATAGGAAGTATACTCTAGTGAAATAAACAACAGAGTGTTATTTGATTTTTTTTTTTTTTTGTAAATTCATTGTTTTTATCATGCATGTTATATGGTTTCTGTGAGCTGGAGAACATTGTTTGACAAATTGAAATTTCTTTATGTTTAAATCCTAAATTAGTTCATTAAGTAACATCAGGTTTGTATTCAGAATGAACTGGTTTGTAACATACATACTCTGCATGTATCATAAACATAGAATAAGCTTCTGAAGTTAGTAATGTTATTGTAATAATATTTATTTAGTTCAGTGTGGACAATATCCATCTCTCACAGACTGCAGGAAGAGATTTTATTATATATGAAAACAAAATTTACTATCAAATTAGCGCTTTAAATCTCACAGTCTTGCAATACCATTTACACTTTAAAAAAACACAATGTTATAGAGACCACTAGCACTATCCCTTGAGCTATGCATGCACCAATATTCCTAAAAACAAGTATGTTAAGCAGGACAGAAATAGCAGCACGATGAGAAAAACTGCTTATCTGCAGTAGGAGAACAATTTCTGCCAAACACTTGTCTCGATAAAAGAAAAATTACATCACAAATGATATTATTGAGTCTTGTTTTTAGCCATGAACTAATGTTAATAGTTGTTATTAGCTGAAAGTCTTTCTTTTTGTCATGTAGCCATAATGGTGCTTTTTGAAACAGACTTTTATCTGCAGATCATCCAAGCAATATAAATCAAGGTTGCACTTTTTTTTACTTTAGATTCTTATAAAGATTAAACACATTTTTATTATGTTTCTAAGCACTCATCCCAATAATTCAGCAGGCTAAAGTTAGTATGTCTGTGTTGCTGTGATATTTGCATCAGAAACATTTGGATTGTGTAGTGCCTCTTCTCGCCCTTCTTCTTTTCTTTCCCCTTGTCTAACGCTATTCCCCCTTACCTCGTTCTCCAATTGCGTATATCTCTTTACCAGATAATGAATGCAGGAACTCTCCTTCATATGTGTTTAGCAGTGCCTGGAGACTGGTGTTGGCCCATGGTCCCTTAATTATTAATTTGACGTTATGCGCTGGCCGTTTGATCATCCCCACATATCTGTATGATTCCGTTTTAACGAGTTCCCCAGGAGTCTGTTTTCTCTCTGTTTCTCTCTTTCTATCAGACTTGTTGTCTTGAACTTGCTGCAACCCAAGCACGAGGGGAAAATTCCAGCTCCAAAAGCACCAAAATTACAAACTTTTGATGGGCAAAAGCGTCAATTTTCCCGGGCAGATCAATTTTTAGTATGTTTTAGTGCAAGTGAGAATTGAACTGCTGCAGTGGCTTAGTCAGTGCTATACTCTGTCCAGCAGGAAAAGTCATGTTAAGCACTTGGAAAAAAAAATAGCGTCCAATTAAAACAAAAACTCATTTTTACTGTCTCATCTTCTTAATTGCTTTTGCTAATGTATTCCCAGCAATGCCGGTAGTATGCTAGGCTGTACTCTATTGCGCTGTGGGTAATCATTTTAAGCTAATAATCGTCTACACCTTAGCAAAGACTCTACATATAAATTCACACCACAATACTCTCTTCCCAGCCCAGCAGAACTCTGATGTTGTAACACTAAGATGCAGCACTGTGCTATGGAGACAAGAGTAAGAGACTGAAAGTGAAGAGTCAAGTGGAGGTTGATGAGACATTCTGTACTAGTGTGTCTCTCTATGGATGCGTGCACTTAAACCGGGATTTAAAAGTCTGTATTTTCAGAAATGTAATTATAAGAATGGCATTAGCTCTGGTGGTGCTGCATTTGCCTTTCGTCTACTAATGTATCTCCCTCTCTTCTTGTCCTCTCCCTCTTTCTCTGTTGTCTTCGCTCCTCAGCACTACCACGCTTCACAAAAGTTCCCGTTGACCAGATTGGTGTCTCGGGGGGTGTGGTCTCCTTTGTCTGCCAGGCAACAGGTGACCCCAAGCCAAAGGTTAGTTGGAACAAAAAAGGAAAGAAGGTGAACTCCCAGCGTATAGAGGTAAGTGAAACCTGCTGTCTATTGGTGCAGCCTTTATTCTAAATGTTCTTTGTTGTTCTTTGTGGGATCATTTTTTTGGAATTGTCCCACTTTACTTTATCTTGATGAGCTTTGGGTGAAATAATCAGTAATATTTTTATGCATCATATTAAAAAGTGTCACTGTCCAAAAATGTATTGACCTAAATTTTTTTTGTATCTTCATGTCAGTGAACATTACATTGAAACATTTTAGAGTATCGTGGGAGTAAATTGGGAAAAAAAGCTTTGATACTGCTAAAAATTTAGATAAATAGAAAGTTGTGTAATAAACAAAAGTTCTTTACCATTTGTTACTTCATATATTGTGATATTTACTGTTGTGACAAATAACAATCCTACAGTTTAATACCACATTACCACATTACACGTTTTACCACATATTTTCTTCTCAGCACTACAAAATTCCAAGTCTTCTCTTGCAGCTGGGGGCACTCACCACCTTATCAAAAGCAACATTTTAATTAGCCTTGAAATTGTTGCTGATAGCATCTTTGTTGGCTTGCTTCTCTAATCTTTAAGCAGTGTGCTAGTCTACCAGTAGCAACTGGTCAGTAATGAAATACAGAACCCTCTCATTCGTCTAAAGCCGTTTTTTTTTTCTTTTGCATTTTAATGACTCTGCTGTTGTCACATTTTTTCCCTCCTGTCTTTTTTCAGCACACAGCCCTGTCTGTGTGAATGTTTCTGCACGTTATTCATGATGTTTGTTGTTCACTTCTCGGCAGGCATCCCAGATGGCATCTCTAAAAGTCTTGATTGATGCTCAGTGTCTCTTAATTAAAAAGTTGCTTTCGTTAACAACGATGACAGTGACAGTGCAGGGATGCGCACACATGTACGCACACACACAGACATGCACAGTGCGGCGTGAAGGCAGCCACAGGGGGAGGGGCTAAAAAAGCAAAAAATGGCACCATCGACAAGGGGAGATCAGCATTTCCACTGAGGACAAAATTAAAAGACAAGTTGTGTTTGTGCGTTTGCCTCGTCTGCATGCTAAGTGGGAAACAAAGCCAAGGGCGTGAAGGAGCCCGCCAGAACGGACGCGTCTTTTTCTCCATTTATCATAAAATTAAATAAAAAAATTTGTAAAGGGGTTTTGAAGTAGCTGTTTTTTTTTTTTTCCTTTTCCACCCTCTAGACAGCTGCTTTGATATCAATCATGATGCCGTGCTCTGCAGTGTTTTTAGCCTAATTAGCTGCTCAGCCCTGAGATGTGCAACAGTGGAGCAGCAGGGCTGCTGAAGACTTCTACTTGCATCTTATAGTCATGCTTTGCTCAGAGTTCACAGCAGTGAGTCCTTGGCTGAGATGGTGTTAACTTTTGCGAGGAAGGACAGATACTGGAGGAGTAGGTTTGCTGTGAGAATGGCAGTCTTGACCATCTACACTGACACTTCACACATCCAGAATGAGGGCAAAAGAGAAAGGCATGGGAAATATTCAAATCAATGGCTAATTAACCGAGAATTTCCATAATTTAAATTCTAGTCTTTTACCCAAGTCTTGAAGTTCAGCTCATTGCTTCAGGATACATGCCTGTTGATATGCTGGTGTTCAGGGAGATCAAACAAGGCTATTTAAATGCTGGCCAGGGGCCAGTTTCTGCGACTACTGTTGTAAAACTGCCCGGTTGTCAGTCACACGCATTGTTATATTTTCAGTAAGTTTTTGTTTACATTGCTCTTCTTATAGAATAATAGTAATAATAGCAAATAATATATTTTTATCATAACCAAAGCTCTGTTCTGCTCAGTATTCTGACCGTTGTCTGATATTTTTTGTTTTGAAGAGGCTCCTTTAATTAGGTTCAAAACAAAAGGCTTTATAGAGAACAAAGGGCATAATTACAGATCAAATCAACAGATGAAATCACAAAGCACAAACACTGTTTGTAGAGAGAGTATGCTTCCTTATGATTTTTTTTTTTAAATTTCTGATGGCCTCAGGCTATAAAACATTACCAACACGGTACCTTTCCAAGCAATGATATTTTGGTGGAATTGAAAACGATTTCTCACATTTTGGGAGCACCGATGACACACTCGTCCTTGTATCTCCTTAGGAAATGTGAGAATCTTGTTTTCCTCAGGTTTACCATTCTTGCCTACCTGTTGCTTCAGGTTAAAGTAGTAGTTTTTCAGTCCAAATCACACATTTGTTTGACTTAACCGTGTTCCCTACACTTCAACCCCACAGACCATAGAGTTTGACGAGGGTGCCGGTGCAGTTCTGAGAATCCAGCCTCTCCGAGCGCCACGTGACGAGAACGTCTACGAATGCGTGGCTGAGAACAGCGAAGGCGAGATTGTCACCAGCGCCAAGCTGTCCATCATCCGAGGTAAATCTGGAATTATGTAACAGTGTGCAGAGGCGTAACTACAAAATAAATCATGAACACGTACGTCCATGAGCTCAAAAGATGACATCTTGCCCTGCAGTTACCAGTGTTGAGGGTTAACTCGTGAAGCCTGTTTGGAACAGCTGTAGATAGTGCCCTACTCTTTTTAGTTTATTATTTATTATTTATTTGTTTACATTTTGGGGATAAAAAAAAGATGTCTTCAGCTGTAGATGCTTTGATTTGATACAAATTCTTTTGCCGTGTAAAATGGTTTTCCTGAAGTGATGGTTAAAGAATGTGTGGTAAAGCCATACCTAACACCTCATGCATTTTATTGATTTGTTGCTAAAGGTTGCTACTTTAGTTTCAGTAAAGATATTACACCATTTTTTAGCAGCGATTTAGAGGTGATGAATGATGGTATCATAGACAGTCAAGCACATGTGGTCACATGTTTACACCTTTTTCTCTGTCATTCTACCTATCTCTGTTTGCCTTGCATTCATAGACACACGCATGGTGTCTTTTTCCTCCTCTGTTCACTCCTACTGCCATCTGCCATGTTTCCAGGCCTGGATGAAGCTGAGCAATTGCTGGCCGGCAGTGCACAAGCTAGACCTCCTTGGCTGTCACATCCACATGCGGTGGGGGTATTTTAGAGGCCTGGCCCAGAATTTTCAGTCAGTTATTGTTAGAAACAACCCCAAAAGCAGATGACTGGGTGCTATTCGGGTGGGAGTCTCCTAGGTATAGAGCTGCAAATGTCAATTCGATTTGAAAAAGTTACTTTTTCAAGAAGCGATTAATAATTTAAGTGATTATGCAAGCAGAAATGCCAGCATTTTCCACATTTGGTTTCCGAATTGGGTACTTTGCTCATTACACAATTAAATATGTTTGGGTTGCAATTTGCTTTTGAACTGTCAAAAGCAAAATGCAACCCTCTGGTAAGTCTTAAAACCAGAACATGTTGCAGTTTGCAGGAACATGAAATGTGATGTCATTCAGTGCAACGGTTCCTCTTCTCTTAGCTTAGGAACTGTCTTTGTTCCTCATTAAAAATTTGAAAGACGAGGATTTTGTGTGGCTGTCTAATTACGTTGGAAGCCCTGAACTTATGTTTAAAGGGCTTAATATCCTGCCATTTTAATTCTTAGTTTGATACATTATTAATTATTTTAAGGCAAATTAACTGTGCTGAAGCGCAGGGCATGCAAAGTGTAGGCACACATACAGATTTTAAACAAGAGATTGAAAAAATAGGAACACACACACCAGATTTTGAACTACAAGTCCTGGCATGTGCATATGAGTGTGTGTACTAGTGTGTGTTTGTGGCTGTGTGAAAGAGCACAGAGCAAACCCAGGGCAGTCCACAAGAGCAGAAGGAAAATGAAAAGTTATTGGAATCAGCTCAACGAGGCTTCCTCTTGAGCCCAGAGGAAGACAGCAGCTCTCCTGCCCAGGCAAGACCCAGCACTTAAGGAGGGATGAGAATGTGATGATGGGAGTGAATGTGCAAGATAAGTGTCAGAGGAGCAGAGCAGTGCAATCTCTTTGTTTTCCATCTGTAATGAGTTCTGGGGGGGCCCTGCATTCATCTATCAAGGGTTGAGAATGGAAAAAGGAAAGACAAATTAGGAAACTGGAATATTTTGGATTTTAGGTTATTATAATTTCATTCAGGTGTTCAGTTAACTGAAAACAAAGTGATGGAGAAAAAAAATGAGGAATGTAAATGAAAGCAAAGGTATGAAGGTAAAGGTGGGAGTGGAGAAAAGCCAGAGGAAAAAACGAGGGGGGTGAAAAATGGAGAAAAGTTGGCCAAAGATGAAGGAAAACAGGAGGTGTCGCGGGCGACTGGCAATACAGAACAGGTGAGGAGGACAATAGCCCAACACTGGTTCTTGGCACTGGGGCAAAGGATTATGGGATATGGCACAAGGCACAAGGGACACATTCGCAGTAAACATAGGGATGTGGTCTGGGATCTAGGGAGATTGAAAATGGGTCGCCGTGATGGGTGACTTGGCTAGCAAAAGCCACAGTGCACATTTGTGAGACTGTACAGCTGCATGCACAGAGGCATCCACATACCCACATTGAATAAATTTACACGGCTCACACATAAATGTAATGCACACACACACACACACACACACACATATATATATATATGCAGAGGCCAAGAAATATTCTCTCACAGTAAAACCATACAGTTTATTTGGACAGTATGCGGTGTAACTGATAAGCACACAGACCAAAAGACTGCAATATAGCTTTCTCTGCCATACTGAAAACTCATCTGCCATGAGAGCACATGGGATTCGCTCAGAGTTTGAAATGAAATTAGCAACAGCACAGTGTCCACCAAACTCACAATTCAATGCTTGTCTAAAATGGTACCAGCTAAATAGCTGCAGCTGACCACACCTGTGCTTATAGTTCATTCACCTACCATCGTATCTGCGCATGCAGGAATTCACGATACAGCATTTCTCTTTTTTTATCTAAAGATATGTGCAGTCTAGCTTTAATCCATGTCTTTTTTCACCGTACCGTGACAATGACAGTACCCTACGTTCTCATCTGTTGTCTCCACTGTTTGTGTGTGCATGTGTTTATTGGTGGCAATGGCAGGTTGTGTTTTGCATTGACTGTGACACCTCCTTGGCTGTTACTGCAGCAGCTGAATACCTAAGATCAGGGCCATCTGGCTCTAGTAAGACTTGCTTACAGTCCTCTGGGAGTCCTTGGTGAGGGACCGCCGTATGAAGCAAACTCTTGAGACTTGACACAAGTTGCAGCTTGCTGTGGGCTTTTTGTCATGTTTTACTTTCTTTCCCTAGATTTTAAGATTTGTCCTTTTTGTGTGTGGGCACGAAGGGGTGGGGGGAAGGCAACGTTGCCACTGGGATACCGTCAGCTCATGCTGCTGTGGGGAGATCATGAGGAGTTATCCTTCTTTGTGTGCTCGTCTTTTTATCTCTCTCTGCAGTCTTTTGCCCTGTGATTACTGCTGCAAATGAAGTCTCCCATGAGGCAACCCAAGTAGCAAAAACTGTGATTGATGAAATTGGGTCTGATATTCAATTTTTTTTTAATGTTAGAAAAAAAAGAAAAATATGTGCCTGTCTTTGAGTTTGAAGTACCCTCAAACAGATGAGAAAAAGGCATAACTGCTGAGCGCTTTTAATAAGTGAGCACCAAAACCTTACCTTAATACACACACACTTGCTGCAACACACAAGAACTGACCTGGACCTTTATATTTGCTGCTTTTTTCACCAGTCGCATTCACAGCCTTATTGTCTTTTCCCACTCTCAAACAGCTGGAGCCAAATACTCCATACTTGTCTGTCTCTGCCATGACTCTTTTTACTGTCTCCCAGACCTTTCCAATCACTTTGCTTTGCCAAGTTGCCTGGTTTCCGTCCAAATTCCAGATTTCATTAATATATATATCGAGAAGACGTTTGGGGGGGGGGGGCATCTTAGATTGTTGACCAAGGAACCCAGCATGCTCATTAGCTAATGACTGGTGACCGATAAGGTATGAGTGATTCGCCATGGCCTCTTAGTACATGCTTACTCCTTCCATAGAAATTAAGAGGTAATGTAGCAACCAGCTGCTTCTAACTGGTTTGCAAAGTTGCGTCCAAACAAACCGCAAGACAGACAAAACCAAAGCATATCAGGACACACATCTCATATGAACTATGACATGGGTTTGTTTTGGAGTCACAAAACCTGGGTGCTTTGTTTCAGTCAAATGTGAGGTCATGTGTGGGTGGGTCATGCAACAGCACAATGATCCCAAGCACACGAGCAAATGTACAACCGAATGGCTGGAAAAACAAAAGACTCGAGGTGTTGTAATAGCTTGGTCAAAGTCCAGAAATGCTGTGATGGCACCTTAAGAGGACTGTGCATATGTAACATCAACGAACTAAAGCAACACTGTTAAGATGAATGGGCCAAAATTCTTCCACATAATGGATTTAGGTCAGCAAAAGTTGCACGCACCATTTCAAGACTAAAAACTCTGCCTGTTCGCCACAAACCTGCACTATGTGGTTCACGTTCAGGGCGCACCCACTATTACCCAAAGAGGAATGGGGCATAGTGAGACTACTGTTTGATTGGGGTGTCTGCAAATTGGCCACTCTCATGCAGGAGCAGGTAATGGCAAATTTTAATGGGATTCGGTGTCCTGATGATTGGTGCACACACAGTCAGTGCACCAATCAAGCGCTGCGATTTCTGGACATCTTGTTATTTGAGAAGGGTAGAGAACTGTGAAATATGTGCTTGGGAGGTGCAGTAATTAGATTTGGTGGGTTGTAGTGGTGCTGGGTGTTTAGCTTTACTGACCACAGAGACGACCAATAGAAAAAGGAACAATCTCAACTTCACCTTTGCTTTCTGTTTACCATAGACACCTTTTTGGCCCTTTCACGTAATTTTTCTAACAATATGCTCTCTGCTTTTTCCTCTCACTCTTCCTCTCACTCTTGTTGTTTTCTTTTGTAACTGAAAAAGAAAATGTGAGAAAGTGCATCCTGTCATAGTGGGCAGCAGCAAATAGAGGGTGTGGATGTCTCATACAGGGGTTGGATCTTGGCTATGATAGCAGAAAAAAAGTAAAGAAAAGAATAAAACAGTGGAAAAGGCTAAAAAAGGAGGAATGAAAGACTGAAGGTTAGGCTGATGTTACATAAGTTTATGGTATGAAATGTGTGACGCAATCTAATTCAGTTTTTTTTTTTTTCAACCAAGGCTGCAACAGAAGGGGAGACGATAAGAGAGAAAACAAAAAAATTCTCCTCCTTGCTTTTCATTTCATCAGTATTCCCTGTACGCACCTAACAAGCGCAAACCCGCATTTAGAGTTGTGAAATATTACCCATAACTTCATTTTTATGTCCCCTCGGGTTTTTGTAACATCCTGAAATGACGTTTACATCTTCTTACTAATATATACAGTTACAGTTGCATACAATTGCGAGAAAAAGTTGGTGTTGTATTGGTTTTAGGAGGATTTCTAAATCGATTATGTATAAAACGGGGTGTGAGCATCATCTAAGTCACAATTACAAACAAACATAATCCGACAAAGCTAGTAATGCACAAATCAGTTGCTTGGCTACTTGTTCCGGCTTGTAGACTTGTCTTGTTGTGAGTAAGGGTCTACAAAGTCTGGTTCCCTCATCATGACAACTTTCACATTCCCTTAGAAGAGACATGAAGGCGATGCATGAAAGTGCAAAAATCTACATAGTGTTTTCTAGAGACTTTGTGTCTTGGTTATTAGTGTACAGTAAGACAAAGTATGTACAAACTGAATTCACAACTGCTCTCCGTCACAGCAGGTAATCCTGCAAACATCCCAAAACTTTTTGATGAACAAGTTTCTAGGGAGGTTTTATCCCAGAATTTTCCACATTGTTGTTTAAATCTCACAGGCCGCTACAGAAAGCATCTAATGAAGGTTGGAGTGTAACTGTTTGTGCGACACTAGCCAGACTGTGTGGCTTCGATGAAGTTAAGAGGTCCCGTGGGTTGACAGACTTTTTCTTTCAACCAGTGTTGTTACAAAGAAGGAAAATGAAGACTGTCTGCGAGTGCAGAACAATGTTTGTGTTTAATGGTTGAATGCTTATTTTAATGTATTTTACAGGAGGATTTCAGGGCATTGGGCACTCTCAATGAAAAATTAATTAAAGCACTGAAACCAGAGTAATTGTGCACAAGAGAAAAGGGAATAGTCTGTTTCCGGAAGTCTCTGCAAGAATGCATGGTACAGATTGGTGCGTGGGACACTGGTGATATGTTTCGGTCTGTTTCTTGTATGCGTGCACAGTATAGAGGGAAACAAAGAAAGGGAACAATTTAGCAGGCAGGCAGTGGCCACCCAGTAATTAGACAGTGAAGAATTTGTTTGTCAGTATCAGTAAAAGATCTGTCTGTTCTTCCTCTTCCTTTCTGCCTGTGTCTAAATTGACCTTTACCCTCTTCTGCTAGTCCCCAACACTTACTGACTAGAATGGTTGCCAAAAAAAGTATTTTGATAACATAAGATGTTTCATACGAGCCACACGTTTGTCTTCAGTTCCTGTGCTGAATGTCAGGTGTGTTTGTTTCTTTGTTATCTTTGCTGCCCTCCTGGTCAGGTCTCTCTCAGTGAGGTTTTTTTACCTGCATAAATAAAGGATATATATGCCTTAGTTGCCTGATTTATTTAACTCATAAAAATGCATTTTGGTATAGTTTCTTTGTTCTTTTTTTTGTTGTTATTCAGCTCTTTTTTAGGAGAAATGGATGTACAGACCTCCTCCTTTCTCTGCTGGTATTCTTGAGCAGAGGGCAGGCTTGGCACAAACAACAAATCAATAGGTGGATGTTGACCACGTGGATGGCCCTCACGCCCCTCTCTTATTGGAGGCTTAAGAAGTTCCGTGTTGTTTCCTCACCAATATCCCCGTTACTGTCCTTCACTGACTCCACCACTTTCTTTCACGTCTTGGAAGATTTGTCTCTACCCAAGTTTCACCGTACTCCCCCTTTCACACTCCACACTGGCATTTCTATGCCTATTATCAGCCTTCTTTGTTAGTCTCTCTCTATTTTTCTCTCTTGTTCCAGAAAAATCCCTCCAGGGGAAAAAAAAAATCACTGACATATGAGTTTATGGACACTGAATCCTTTGATCCCCTGAACCTGTGATCTAGTAATCAGGTGTGATTGGAGAATAAAGAAACAGAACACAAGCTAAGTGGTAGCAAGACAGATAAAGGAGAAAGAAGGAAAGACAAAATAGCTGGTATGATAGAGTGGGATAAGAGGAAAGAGCTCGCCTCTAGTCTGGGGTGGATGGCTCCTGAGCAGTTGCCATCCATTTCACATAATTTCTGTTCAAGTAGAGTGACTGTAGCCACCCAAGACATCTGGGCACAGCCATAATAAAACACTGGGTGATAGAGATGAAGACGGGTAAGCAGACAGGGAGTTAGTGTCTGGCTGATTGGTTTATTACTGGATAGGAATTTCAGATAAATGGATCTCATTTCGCGGCAATGAGTGGGGCAGGAGACTACACTGAAAGATCAGTCTTCTGGGAGGCTTTTACAACTGTAAGCACACGATTGCCCTGGTGATTAAACCTGCAGCCGTTGACTTCTTTCCTCCCATAGGCAATTTCATAATCTGTTTCTTAATAAGACAAAATTGTATTCTAGGCTTTACTAAGCTTATAAGCAGTGAAAAAAGCAAGATTTTATCTCAATAAAGTGAAATACAAAAACGTTCTCTACCGTTTCTTCTTATCTTGCAGCCAGATATCAACCACATACTGAAGCATTGTATAAAAAATGAGTGTACAAGCTCAATCAGGGTCACTACTTCTGGCCAGCTATCACATCACAGCAGAGTTACTGTGGGAACAAAAAAGGCTTGGAGGAGTCCACTTGGGATTTTCACGGTGGACCCCCCAAGTGGACACTTAACCCCAGGTAGTCTCTGGCACTTTTTGGTCCAAAAGCGTCTAATGACCCAAACTCTACTAAGATTCCTCCACAGCTAAACAGGGAATAAGAGGGGAGGACAAGGTCATTCCTGTGGAAACAGAATGAGGAGAGGACTTTTGGAGTGTCCCAGTTCATGCATAAAGAAGAGCAACAGGACATGATCCGAACCACCAGCTTAATCCATATACATCAGCCACCAACCCAGGTGACTGCGGTCGTACAACACAGAGGTCGTGCTGCGGGCCCTGCAGGACTGGCAGAGTTGATAAGACCTGAAGTTTTGCATGCCTCACCAGTGTCGTGCTTAGACTTCCTGTGGCAAAAGTTGGGTGGGAAGCCTCGCAGCGTGGCTATTAGTATATTTACCACGGCAAGAGGATAGGCCTCATCTAAGACTGAGTAAAGCAAAGAGAAGACTTTCATGGTTCAAAATAAGTAATGCATCTTAAGCACTAGAGACATAATAATGCACAATCGTAGCAAATATTTTAACTTGAAAAACCTGGGACTTTATGAAAATTGTTAGAGCATTTCGGTTTGCAATTAAGGGAAAGGTGCACTTATTGGAAAAGTATAGAACAGGAGCACGAAGGAAATGAAAGTCTGTGAAAGAGGCTGTGCAGGACTTAATGATTAAAAAGCTTTTGTTCTGGAAGCAGCCCAGATCCTATTGGATTTAATGGCAACTGTTCATATTTACACAACATTGTGCTCTTTGGCCATTGAAGGTTAACGGCACATCCAACATGTGTCACTTTCACTTCTGCCCTTTAATGGATACACTCACATTTTCTGTCACATCCTTCCACATTTACTTTCATTTAAGCATCACATAACGGTGTAGATGGATTGGTCACCGAGTTGTCACATTTTAAGGCATAGCATATTTGTTTTTCCTCAGTAGCAGGTATATTTTACTCGCCACTCATGCATTCTGCAGAAGGCTGCTTTACAGAGGGAAATGATACTGAATGAAACTGATGCTGAGGTCCTCAGAGCTCTTTCCTGACAGCCAGATTATCTGCATTCTACCCATGACCTCCTGACATTGTCATCTTCTAAGTGACGTATTTACCCAACATTCCAGCTGCTCTCACAGTAAGCGGCACATCCTTTTTTTCACATCCCAAAGTGACATTAAGTGATTACTAAGCACTCATCTTACCGGTCCTCTGCTCATTTCAAACCACTACATGTTCGTAATTGTTGTTCTGCTCACCAAAGGTGTCCCCAAACCAGTGATTTATGACTTGATTGCACTAAGCTAATGGGCCACTAAGACAATAAACCTCACACCCATATCACACCCATACTCATGTGCTGAGTGTTAGGGTTGAGTCATGTATGTTAAAAATTTACCGGCTGGCCATTATGGTTATTATGGTTTGTTGGAAATGGGAAACATGATTCACCATTTCCATGCACCACTTTCAGAAATCATCATCATCATCGTCATCGATTATCAATCATGGAATGATTGAAGTAATTAATTAATCCTGACTTGTGATAAAGAATATAAATTCACCTCTTTGGAAAATCACTGCCGTATGAAGACATGCATCAGTGCCATAACAATTTGTGTAATACACAACTCTCATTCCTAGTTAGCAAACATTTTGAGTTTTACTTTACAAAGTTCAGTTATCAAGGTGACAGCCTACAAAATTTTCAAAATAGAATAAAAGCCAGGCAAAAAAAAAAAAAAAAATTGCCCTAGCCAGTGACTGGCCCATCACCGACAGCCCATGCAGTCATCCAACACTTCTTAGTGTCGGTCTTTGCTTTGAAGTTTTGGTATTTGTTTGGGTTTTATTCATTGCTTTGGCAGGAATGGCGCAACGCTGCAGCTCAGCCCTCTCCATCTGTTGTTGTTTTGGCCCAGAGTTGCTTGGCCAGCTTAAAGAACCTTTGTTTCACATGTCAGGAGCACCATGTCTTGATTCCCCTCACACACACCAGCCCTACTCAGACATTGAACCTACAAATATCTGTCTAAAGGAGCAGCCCTTCCACGTATCCAACCAAATCCACAATGACTAGGTTCACCAATGACAATACATATTTTAAGGCTGCAGAGTAGGTGCTACTGAAGAATGATGGCAAGGTTCTCTGACCTTACAAGGGAAAATGAGCATTCTCAGTCATCACAGACGCTCTTTAAATAGTTTACAAATACTGATTATGACTAAAACATGATTACTAAACTTATCGAGTGTATTATACAGTGTTCCTCAAGTGGTCAGTTAAAAAAACAAACAAAGTGAAAAAAATGAGTTGAGAAAAAAAATCACGTGTAAATAATTTCCTTTAATGTGTGTAACCAGGCATCTTTGCCTGTGTTTCTAACGAATAAAACTATGAGATAGCATCACAACATTCCTTACAACTGAAAACTACTTTTAACAGTTAAACAAGTCTAGTCTGCAATGTGCAAGTCTTACAAAGCAGCACTGCCGACCTGATGTAGTAAACTGACGTCAAGGTTCAGCGTGCCCACTACACCTCCACACACGGTCCTTCCTTCCCATATATGCACACAAACTAAACTAAACCTGACTGGTTGACGTCTCTCTACGGAGAGGCACTTCCTTTAATGGCCCGGGTCCCATCTCCTGTCTCCCCTGGAGTTCGCCTGTCTTACCTAGACTCTTCAGGAGCCTGACAGGACAGAAAGGAGGAGGTGGGGTTGCGGGGGTGGGGGGTGTTTTGGGGGTTGTTTGATAAACTTCCACTTGCTGAGGCAGGTAAACACAATTTTTTTCTTGCCTTTTTTATGGGGTTTTTTTACATTTTCACTCCACCTCTCTGCTATGTAGGAAAGGGATCATTGGAGCGTCTATCACGGTGGTTCAGCACATCACCTGTACAGCATCTTTTTATAGGCTGGACTCTGGTTTCCAGGATTTTAAAATTGCTGGTGGGGAAAAGATGACGAATTAGCTTACATTGTTAAAATAAAAAAAAATCAGCCGACACCCTGCTTAGATGGCATTCTTTATGTCTCTGCAATAATAATAAATGCACATATATATATTTCATCTATGTTAAATTAGTGAAAATGTGTGATATCAGCTTTGATTTAACAAAAAATGTACAAAAGAAAAATTTGGGGTGGGGGTGGGGGGGTGTCTTAATTTTGAACCTCTGCTGAATTCAGTGCAACAATTTAAGCTGAAATCTTTAACTTTAGCACTTATTGTAAGCAGTTGTAAATACAGTAAAAGTATTCTACACTAAAACTGTATTTATCATGAGAGAAACTTGGTTTGGTGTTATTTAAAGACATCAAAAAACAACCCACAATGTTAAATGGACAGCAACGTCTCTACTTTGCCTGTAATGTGCAGGAAATGAGGTCCCAGTGTTAACAGTGTTAAACTGTTTAGCCCGATGGTAGAAATTGTTTCCTTTTCAGTGATACACTTTCCTTTACTTGACTTTGTGAATTTCCTCTCCCTTTCTTATTTTGACTTTTTAATTTGCGAGTCAGCCATAGCTGCTACCTGTGGTAGCTGCTGCATATTGTTCCACTTCTTGTCTTTCTTTGGCAAAAATGATGTCAACCTGGTGTTTAGCTCAGTGGTAATGATAGTTTTATAGTTTAGTCTAGGATGTGTTTGGGAGATGCATGCAAGCCGCCACCAACCTTTGTCCACTTACAATTTAGAAGCAATCGGCACAACTCACACTGCCAATTTAATGGGACACAGAGCCGCTGTAGGATTCAGTGACACTCTGTGACATTCTTAGGTTACAGTATTTCCTCTCTCCATACACAGCACATGTACAAATGAGTCAACAGTTTGCTTTTTAGCAGCGTTATTGAAAACTGTCTAAAACCAATTTGTTCTTTTTAACCCTTTAACTCCTGAAAACCTACGAGGAGTAACTCAAACTCTTTTTTTCAACTGAGTGTTTTCTGTAATATTTTAGGCCTGATTAAAAAGCCTGAGATTGCATCAGAAGTTAGTGAAGGTGGTCTCTGCCTATGCAGCTACCCTTGGAAAAACCTGGAAAGTATTCTAAAGCTCATCAAACCACGTCTTTATTGACATGTACTGAGGTGTCAAAGCTCGTCATTAAGGGTAGATGGGAGGAATATTGTGTTTATGGGGAAAAGAGGGAAAAACTTCCATACACGGATTATGCTCTGGATATTCACGGCCAGAAATTTGACCACACAAACTAACTTTGCAGTGCAGTAAGCAATGCTGTAAACATCTTTCTTATTTCAGTATTTTGCTTTTCTGAATTTTTTCTCGTTCTGCAATCCTTTATCGCCCGTTTCCTTCTCTCATCTCGTCTTTGAGTCCTTGGGCTATATTTTGGGAGATCTGGCTGCAAATGTTGCCCTCTATAGCTCGATGTGCTAGTTGTGGAGAATATCAACAAGACTTCAGACATCTTTCTGGGAACTGAGTGTCTGTAGGAGGAGGGGGTGGGGGGTGTAGAGGTTGAGTGCTGGCTGTATAATAACCATTATTCAGCTGAGATGGCTATCCGGAGAGGGCTATCAGTGCTGGGGCCAGAGACACTGTGATTAGATTTCCCCCGTGTTGCTATTCTTCTTCTGTCCCTTGATCTTTCTGTGCCACTGTTCTCCTTTTGTATATTACTCAAACAGTTCAACAAGAATCTTACTGGTCATAGAACTGATGGCATGTCACAGAGAGATGTATTGAAGAGACGAGAGTCCAGGTTTCTTTCAAAGTTTAATTTGCTTTGGTCAGAAGCTGTGTCTTTGGAAATGTTCTGTTATCAAAATTTACCAACTGTCAATTCCAGATGCCAGAATTCAACAGCTGTTTTTCACATCCTTTACTCTGCATGTTGTTCAAAACCCAATAAACAAATGCTCTGTTGACCAAATGGACTTTACTCCAGTTGTACCGCATCTGTATTTTATAAACACCCTCTCAGCACAGGCCCCTTGTTAATGTGGCTGCAAAGTAGGTGCAGAGCAAATGAAACTGCATTGTTGAGAGTCTGAGCCGCTGGGTCTACCTATTAGTTAAAGATCTAATTTTTCAGACTCCAGTGTGTGGCTTTCAAAGAGTGCGCCAATGTTTTTCCATCCACATCCACTTTCATCCACTTCCGCTGTCTTTATTATCCCGTTTCTTTGCGACTTCTTCGACACACACGTCCCTTTCTCTCCCATTCTCTCGCTCCTCCCTTCCTTTCCTCTCACTCTGCCTTGCTCCCTCTGTGGTATCAATGCACAGGGCTGCTTAAAGCCTGTGTCTCTATGCTGTGGCACTGGGTAATCAGTTAACCTCATTATGCTGCTGATGAAATTAAATCATTGCAGTAAGTGAAAATAATAATATGAGTAATAGGTGCGGGGTATGGTGGAACACCCCATGGCATTTGCTGCAGTCCCAGCCAGTCAAGATTTACCTCTCTCTTTCTCTCTCTTGCTGTAGAGAGCCATCAGTGGAAGATAACCGATGGCTCGGAGAAAAAAAGGGAGCTTTCAAACCACCGAAAGTGACATCAGTTAAAAAGTCATATGTAATGTAATATGTCAGCATCCATATGCATATCAATATGCTGACCACCAGCCAGCTTTGAGCTGCCAGGTGCCTGGTTAAGTGCCTGTTTGGTTTAGGTTTGGTTAAGGTCCTGAAAATTATAAATGTGTATTACACTGCATGGATAACACAGCAGTACTTTGCAGTGCCTACAAAATGGCAGAGTGAGTTCTAAGGTTATACATTACCTTTTCAGCAAGACTGCTCATTTATCAGTCTATTATATGTTCCCTTTGCCCTAAAAATAGTGAAAGCCAAACCAAATGGCCATCAAATCACATTTCTGCGTCTAGTGCAGTTACCTGGTTCGGTATTTATTTATATATTTAATTTAAGAGATGGTTTGGTAGCAGTGAGCAGTCAGTGGAAATGAGATTAGTCGGGGGACTTATGTGAGTCTAAAGGACAGACCTTTTGGAGGGCTGCAGTTAGCATGGTGGAAAGCAGAACACAACAGCAGGCGTGAGTCGGCAGATTAACAGCCGGGCGGTGGCTAAGCTAACCAGAGGCTGATTAAAGGCTTTGCACCTGTCACTTGCATAATGATATTAAGTGGTGAAGCAAAATTAAAGACAATTATGGATAATGATGGCATTCCAAAAAAAAGCAAACCACAGACAGGCTACCTATCCCTGCCCAGCTCATTATGAGAGCCAAGTTGCACAGACCATATACATTGTCCTTTTATAACTATGGATTAAACTAATGAACACAAGCAGCATGAAATGTTTGCACTGCAGTTCTTTCAGGCAAGCATTGTGCTGTCGTAAAGAAGATGCTTTGCAGTTGCGGCGATGGTTAAAGTAGGTCTCCAGGAAATGACTGAGTTAATATAAAGTGTTCTGAAGTTGTGCTTGTGTAGTAAAAGACTGAATTTATATTTGAAAATTCTTGCCAAAATGCAGGGTGTAACAGCAAAGTGTGTCTCGTAGCACTCTGCGAGGCTGTAAGGTGATTGCTGGCCTAACTGACAAAGGTTGCTTTCAGCAAAACAAGAAAAGAAAAAGAAGGAAAAAGAAAACAGCAACATTATTGCTGAATAATGCATGTGTGTTGATTCCATTTGGCTTGAGAAGATCTGTCATTTCAGAAGGCATACGTCATAGAAGAGTAATTGCTGTGCCATTATGGAGGACTGGCCCTTTGGGAATTCTAGGATACTATCATCCCGTGTCATTGGTTTCCTTCTACCCTTCACAGTCAGGCTGGCTAACCCTAAAGTAACACTCCCTCGATGAGTGATCTATTTATTTTTGCATGGCCGCCTTTATCGACAGAGTCTGTAAGCTTCAGGGGAAAAGATGTTATCAGACTCTATTCCAGGGGAAGCGAGCAACCAAAATACAAGCCTTTTTTTTCTCCAGGAAAGGCAGGTCAGAGCAGCTAGAACGATAGCACGATCTCTCAGAGAATCTGCTATCCCTGCTTCTTGTTTACTGCTGTTTTCTGTCCTCCCTCACTCCTCTGTGCACATTCACTCTTGTCTAATAGTGCATGTTTTCAGTTTCATAAATGCTGTCTGTCTAGGTTTCATTCGACACTTTTCACACTGTAAAGACGTAGTTAACGCAATGTGCCGTAAAGATCCGGCAACGTCAAATGCATCAGATGTAACACTCAGAGAGCACGGTAGACCTGCTCTTTACAGATATCCTTGTCCAAGAGGCAGAACAAGCTGGAGAAATGCTAAAGTGCAGCACATTTTATGGTATACATGGATCATTGATGTCACACAGAAGATGCTGCATGTGAGAACATGTTCCTATGTCTTTGCTAAGTTATGTGGCTTGCTTTTTGAGCTCTAGAGATTATATTGGGTGATCATCAATAACTGATGGAGAGACTGTGAAAGCATGAAAGGATGTAAATGCCCGCACTCTTTTAAACCAATCACTGAAATATTTATTTTGCTTGACCGACGTCAGTTTAATGGCTTTGATTTGAGACCCTCTGGTTCTTTTTGTTTTTTCAGATTGTCTGAAGATTCAATATTTCATTTCTAAATGCGAATGCACATAAAACCACTACTCTACTCTCCATATCTCCCTATATAGTGTGTCATATAAATCCATAAAATAAGCGTATGTATTTCGGTTTCTTTTATGTGGCAATTTTACCAATTAAAGCTAAAATAATTCATTATGAAAGCTACATGAATCAATAATATTCATTATCTTGAAATTCCTGCTGCCTTTTGATTTGAAATGCTTAACTGTGATGACTTAAAAATGTGACAGTAGTGGTTGTGAAAATGAAATATGCCTCGGTCCTGTTAAGGTTTTTAAGTGAGTCCCACCATGATATCACATACAAAAGGAAAATAAATAATAGCTTTTTATGACTGTCCTTTAAAGGCAGATAGTCAGAGTCTGTGACTCAAGCTGCTCCCCTAATTTCCCTTGATTTAGTGCTCGCAAAATATCCGTGAGACCACCACAGTGTCTGCAAAGTGAACATGAGGTCATCGGCTTGCCGAATGAAAAGCGAGCTAAGTCAGTCAATCTTCTCCAATTCGGGATGTGGCCTTACTCTTCTGAATCATATTACAGCTTAGGGTACTTCACCCTCAGCTCTCATCAAAAGAGAATTACTCACTACCCTGCTCGAGTCCGGGTAGACGTCAGGGGATTTGACCCATGAGACTAATTGCCCTAAGAGAGCATGGAGCCTGCATCAGAACGACGATGACAATGAAGAACACTAGACTGTCATCTGTTTAAAGTGAAATAATTACTCAATGGTGCGTGATTATTAGCTGTAAGGATACCACAGCGTTAGTGTGTCTGAATAACAGTCACTGATTAGTGTGATGGCACTTAAATTATCGTGATAATAACGGCAAATATGTTCAACTGTAACTGCCGAACTCATGCACATTTAATGCAGATCTGTCAAATCTGATCAGTTACATCTCTCTGCAGACTTTTTTATTCCACAGTGGCCATTTTGACTTGTCACAGTAGGGAAAGCACTGGTGCATTAACGATGGCTGAGGGGAGAGGCTCTACTTTTGCAGATGCTGGTTCGCTGTACTTGCTTGCTGGCACTCTTCGTGGAACTGCGTCAGTATGCTTTTCCTACTGTGACATGTCAAAATGTCAGCCATGAAAAGCGTCTGTTGGTGTCAAGTGTGGGCATTTGGGTTTATAGTGTGGCTCAGATGGAAAAATGTCTAGGATTTTCTGCTTAAATAATATGAAATTGGTCCACAATGGTAATACAAAAAAACTATAGAAAGCCTATAGTAAAAGGAGGACTTGTAACCATGGCAACCTAGTGGGTAGCACATTCAGAGAGTTCTAAAGATAAATATTCTTAAATCTTGTGGCCTTAACCTAGCCAAGCAGTGAGCCAAATCTTTACTTAAACTTGAAATCTAAACATAAAAATGAAGTCTATTAATAAGCGAACGAAATAACCTCAGAGGACTCACTTGCTCTCTCCTGCTCTTTTTTGCAGAGGACCTTCTTCCACCAGGCTTCCCTAACATTGACATGGGGCCTCAGCTCAAAGTAGTGGAGCGCACTCGAACAGCCACCATGCTCTGCGCCGCCAGTGGCAACCCTGACCCGGAAATCACTTGGTATAAAGACTTCCTGCCGATTGACCCCAGTGCAAGTAATGGGCGAATCAAACAGTTACGCTCAGGTAAGGAAAGCTAAAGCATTGTATTGCTGCTCTGGTTCCTTCTTACTAATGTGAGCCCTCGTTTAATTTCCCAGAACATTTTCAACGGCACGTAACATTGATGTTTTTGCTGTTTTGTGTAAGCTAATGTATGTGTAATGCCCAGTATTTCCTTTTCTGAAGTCAATTATTTTCTCAAAATGCCACTGAGAACACATGTTAATTTCTCTAGTTTGGGAATGCTAATTATTTCAACAGCCTTTAATCTGTGACCCGAGAATTCATTCAGCTCTAAATGTATAATCATTACATTGTGCTAAATATTGTGCTAAACAAATGAAAATCACCCAAAAATGTTTTTTAAATGTGTTGGATGTTGGCCTAATAAATGGAGAACAGGCACAAAGTTTTTAAGTAAAGCACAAAAGCTCTTGTACATGTTAATATAACTGTTGGTCATCATCCAGTAGCTGGTGATGGAGATGATGTTTTAGAGTGTAACAATGTAGAATGAGGTCAAAGGATTCACAACAACTGTGTCAGGAGACAATAAGAGCAAGGTCCATGTTCTACACACTCAGTGGTGGATATGTTGTCTTGTTCCCATTGATTAAACCCCACTGAGAGGCCCAGTAAAGCAAAGTCTAATTATATAGCTAATTAAGTGCAGGCCCTCAGGTGGCTCAGGGCAACAAGGGGTAGATATTTTAGGTCGATGATTTGTCACCATTCGAAAAATCCAATGACTTCTGTTTTGTGTTGTTGTTGCGAATGTAAATCTGGGTAGACGACACTAAATAAAGAGTGTGTTGTCATTCACTTCCTGTCCTAGTTGTGGCCCTCGAGAGCTATGCGCACAAAGTAATCAGTTGGTCAACTAGTTATTCATGCTGTACCTTACAGAGCAAGTTCACAGTTCTGTATTTTTTACTGGTTCGTCTTTAAATTATTAGTGTCTTCAATTTTGAAGCAAATTGAATTTTAGAATTTTTAAAATTTCAAATTGAGTCCATGCCTTGTCTTGTAATTTCATTACATTCTTGCAGGGTTTTTTTATTTTTTCTTATTGGTCACTCACTAGAATCCTGTGCAACTGATGACAAGGATATAAATCATGTGAAACATGGGCTATATTTAGTACCAAGTATTGGTACAAGCACTGCCCCTCCTGCCGCATAAAAGCCAAATTTTTATGATGATGTTATCATGAAATTCTTTTTATGACATAAGTATGTAAGTTAAATGTCACAGCATGAGTTGCTAAACTTTATTTTACATTCCAGATATTCAAATTAAGCAGTAACAAATATAAATGTACATTGAAAGGTTTAATTGCACAGTTACGATCACATTTTGAAATATTGATGTTTGTTTCTCACGAGCATCCGGCAAGGGTAGGGTTTTTTTTCTCTCCACCAGTATTTTCTTTAGTCATACTGTATTATATACATGTCGAGGGCCAGCTCCTCTCAAAAAAATTCAATTACCTGGTAACCTTGTTAACATGGCTTTTTGAGTTTTGTGCCTCTCTGGATAATCCACAAAGAAATTCAGCTTGCCGTCTATTGTCTAATCTCTGTACCATCTGTCTTTATTTGTTTCATGATTTTTCAATTGTCTTTGTTTGTCCTGTTTAACTGAAACAGAGCTGTTTACTCGTCTCTGTTTTTCTGAATGTTTTGTCCATATTTGTGTCTGAAACTCAGATGTGCGTCTGTCCACATCGCAGAGTCTTCAACACGTTTTATGTAATTTTGACCTTTTACACAATTAAAAAGCCCCAACGAGAAAAAAAAACAAGCCAATTAAAAAATGGAAAATTGCACTAATTGTGATATTTTACAACTAAAAATAAAATAAAGCGGTATAACTTTTTCATAATAAAAAAGAAATCCTCTAAATGTGTTCATAAATTATAAATAAAATGCACTGCGATTACATCTCACTGTAATAAAAACTGCTAACAATGCTGTGGTGGGACAAAACACCAAACCAAACTTTAGCTCTTGGAAAGTCACATTGAACCTTATCTTAAATAAACTATGTTTTTTTCTTTTCCTATTTACCTGTTCTTTCTTTGCCATTTTCAGAAACCTTTGGTAAGTGTCTTGCAAAGCTCAGCAAACCAGCCCACTGTCCTTGAAGCACATGGCATATTTATACTACTGTCCAGAATGCATGATTTCGCTGCTCCTCCTCCACCCTTTCCCTCCAATTCCACATGTTCCCTATTTTTTCTTTCTGTATAGCCTTCATTTTTCTTTACCCTACTCCTCTTGGTTTCAACTAAATATCCTTTCACCTCAATACTACAACTGGATTTATAGTAGAAAGACACAGAATGTGTTGAGGAAGCATCATGATTCACCTAGCAGCATATTTTCTTAGTTTTAAGCAGCAAGTCTTTTGAGGCAGCGTCATACTTCATGATAAAGGTAACATGCATGGTAGGTCATATAAACTGTCCAATTTGGACCCTGTCCACATTATTTTCATGGGATTCCAAGATTACCTCAGAAGTAACGGTATATGAAGTTACCTTAAAGATTTATCCCATTTACTTCTTTTTCTTCTGCTGGACAGCAAGACAAGAGCCCCTAAGTAAATAACTGGAATCCAACGCAGTCATTTCTTTGCAGTCACCCTGAAGCATTTCTGGGCTTCTTAATGGGATATATAGCAGGCACGTTTCTCCAGCAATGCACATCGCTTACTGATTCATTTAACCTGTTTTACTTGAACCTCTGTGCTTACAATAAAGCATTGCTTCAAAAACATTCCTTGAAGGTGCAGTGAGTACTGTCAGGGGCTTGAATTCTTAAACATCAGTGCAGGACTTCTGGAATGCGTATTCCAACCCTAACTCGTGCTGCGTCAACCCTCTGGTCTTGGCCAAATATTTTGTCAGGAGAGCATTCTTCTTCTCTTGCCAGATTGGCCCTCTGCTTCACTACTTAACAAATGTCTTGCTCAGACTTTATTGCCCAGACTAGAGGAATCAGGGCTCAACTGATAGCCTCCTGACTTACGAAATACTTGCAAAAGATATACCCAGTCACTTCAAGCTGGATGTGTTTTACAGAAATTTCAAACTATACGTGCAAAAAGGAGGGGAGACAAGGAAATTACTTTCCCTTTTTTCAGTACCATAGCTCTTATAAGGTTATGTTAGCTTTGGGGGCTTGCTTTTATTCTATAGCTCTTCTGCTGGAAAGCTCAGCAGTCAGACAGGATTTATGGTGATTTATGGCTTGAGCCCCCTAGGCTGCCATCTTCTCATCCCCTTAGCACTTCTAGTAGCCATCTTTGGTCCCTAATAACTTTTTCTTTTTTGCATTTATAAATGCACTTCAGAAATCCCCAAAACAGAAAAAATGTGACAGGCTCAGCCTCCCCCCCAACTTCTTCTGGTGTGCTGATCACTGTTGACAGTTTCTGGGGCCTCTCTGTTTGCATCAGGCACACTCTCAAGCCTTGGGGGGTAACTCTGGTGGGCCCTCTGCCATAAACGGTGGTTAAAGGGGAAAAGGAAGGGGAGAGAAGCAGGAGAAAGGAGACCATGGAAAGTGAGCCAAAGTCCATCATTTCAAAAACTTTCTCAGCTTCCAGCTTCTGCAAAGAATCTATATTTCCTTCTATTTGGCCTTCATCTTTAAATCATGAAATGTGAATGTTGATTTAAAGTGTTTGCGCTCCCAAAAAAAGGAAAAGATACGGAAAGGCGGAAATAGCATCACCACTTGGATGTATTACTGTTGTTTCCAACATAGCTGATTAGCTGGCAGACTGGTTCCTTATGTTCCAGTCCCTGCTTTGCTGTCAGAAGCGATATTTGCATCAGGGTTTCCAGAGGAGCTCTTCCAGAGGTGTGTAGGGAGCTTGACATTTCTTCTTAACTTCCCATGTCTCCAGACCTCAGGCCCTCCCTAGCCTTGTCAGCCAGAACAGATTAACTGCGGGGCACAATGACAGTAAGAGGATGGGTAAAAGTGTTCTAAAGATTTATGTCCTTTCTATAATAAAGGCTCAAAATCAGGACCGTGACATTAGATGGCAGTTTTAAGCATATATTGAGCTTAGTTAGAGTTGCATGTAACAGGTAAACACTCAAATCCAGTGTCATCAAAGCTGCTGTGAAGAGAGTGGCTCGAACCTCTGCAGGGGTCGTAACAACAGCTAGGTTTTCCCTCCGGCCTGCTGTGACACCACCAGGATCCGAGGCTAGTGTCTGTGGTGACGAGAAGGTCAGCCAGACGCCCTCTTAAGGGTGGCCAGACTCTGACACTCTGCCAATCACGCAACCCTATTTGCCCCACACACAGATGTGTAACATCTCTGGCCAGAGGCAATCTGGCCATCTGGTTACAGACTTTAATAATTTTTTTAAAAAAATATTCAGAGGATTGTTTAACGAAACAGCTGGGGTGTTCTGTGGAAAAAAATAATGCCACATTTGATAATATGAGGAAGACAGCGGCATGTTGAGATATATTTAGGTCATTGTCACCCTAATCTGATCAATCCCTGGCTGACCAAAGCTTAGATGGGAAGCTTATGGCCATTAGGTTGCATGCCCGTAATACAGGTGGATTTGCCGTTGTAATTGAATATTGGCTGGCCTTGTGGACCCAGCCTGCCTGGCCTTCCTCAACAAAGTGTTAGATTTTCATTCTCATGCCTTTTATATTCACAAATTAGAAATTGCAAACCACTACAAACCAAAGAATCACATTTGTTTTCTCTCTGTGTGTATTTGTTTCTCCTTTATCCACCATCCTCCTCATTAAACTTATTGTTTTCATCTCCTTCTCAGTTTTTTGTCACACTGGCTTTCATAAGATCCTCCCCTTTTTAAACCTGCTTTATTAACCTTGACCTTACTCTAACCTTAACCTAACTTTGACCTTAACCTCTAACCTTCAACTAGTAACCTCTTAACTCCCGACTAAAATCCATCTGAGCTAAAGCAAGACAAACCAGCTTCCTGCAGCCTCTAATCAAACTCTAACTTTATAACAACGTAACCTTCCCAGCCCCATTGTCCTTTGTCTTGTGATCACCTATATTTATATGGTCTCCAGAGTTATTGCAGAAATGAATAAATTGTCACTTTGATTTTGCCTGGTTTTTCAATGACTCTAAGTGATCACCGTGGCACAGTAACACTGTTTGTGGCTACAAAACGTTGAGTCTTTACAGACTAGGCAAATCTAGAACGTAAGAGATACCCTGATTTTCCACTTTAACCACAATGTGAATAAATGTAGCAATAAATTAAACTCCAGTACAGTAAATGTCAACAAATGCTTATGTTAAAAACATAAATGTAAACTTTTTGATGTAGAAATATATAACACAGTCCAATAGAGCAAAAAGGAGCATTGTAAACCAGGCAGAACTTCAAACTCAGTGACTGAATCCTAATTGCTGGTATCACAAAAGATGGCTCTGTACACAAAAATGTAATAATCTGACCGGAAGGTGCTGAACATTTTCACAACTGAGCCTCTCACACCCCTCGTTGCACTGTAAAAAGTATGGAAAATGCAGGGCTGAGATTATATTTTTTTTAAAAATCCAACAGATTTATAAAACTATGTGTGCATTTCAAAATCAACAGAAACAGAAATACACCTATGCAGTTTCACTGTCAGCTTAATAAAGCTATAAATATGCCTGATTCTGTTTTATATGCCTTAGTCATTGTGCAGCCCCACAACCATCACTTTGCAATCAAGCTTCTTCCACTACTCATTAGACCTGTCAGTGACAGTGGTGGGAAAAACAAGGTGTAGTTAAACAGACCGTCATGATGTCAACATATAACAGTCCAAAAGCAGAACAAGTGTCCGTAACACTGCCGAGGAAAAATGTCACACTCGGGAAAATATCATCAAAACTTACTTAAACAGATCCTCTGTATTTTCTCTGGGCAGTATGCATGACTGCATGCCTATACATGGGCCAAACCTCTAATGTTAGGCTCAGTGGATAGTGAGAACCCTTGATCCTTAGCCCTGTGGGTGCAGGCAGTCTATGCCAAGTAGAAATAACCAAGGGCACATTGTTGCCATGAGTCATCCGTTGATTTTAAAAATGCAGACTAAGAGAGAAGCAATACTGCGGATACACACACACACAAAAGCAAACAAACTCTAAAACTGGGTAAAAGAGAGAAAATTAATAGAGGAGCCGCTCAAGCAAGAAAACAAAAAGGAATTATGAAAAACAGTCAAGAGTGGAAGGACAGTTTAATTTGAATTTGAAGGGGTTTAAGTTAAGCCGGCTCCCCTTCGCACGCCCAAAGCTGTGCCTGTAAGGAAAGCATTTTACAATGCAACATTTCAAACTACACTTAAAAAGCCCACCGGCCAGTGACTGGATAAGCTCAATATTTTATTGTCCCTAATGGGACATTTGGCTTGCAGTCAGCCACGTAACACAATACAGCCTCACAATAAACAAAGATAGAGAAACATACAACTCACAGTGAAATGAAACAATTGGAAAAAGCAGGGAGATTGAATGACTGGGGATATGGGATGAAACTTGAGGTAAAGAGCCTATCTGTCACAGTTAAACAGGTTTATGACTTGTAGGATAAATAAGAACTTCAGCCTGTGTGATTTAACTTGCGGTTGCCTGAAGGCACAACCTGAAATTCTTGCTCAGTGGAGATTCTTCCTCGGCTTTTAACATGTTAAGGTTCAACGCTAATGTGGATGCCCAGTACTGAATAGTTGCAGTTTTTACGGACACCTTGTTCAAGTTCAGCTGGCTGGAAAAACGCCGCAGGAGCATAACTTGTCAACCTAAGAAACCAAACCTCTCGTGCTTGCCTCATCACCCTAAGTTACAGCCACGACCGAAGGCCAAAAAGACAGCAGTAGGTCAGCGCGATAAAACTCCCCATTGTTTTGTGATACCGGCAGTTAGATTGTTTTCTTTTTCTTTTAGCCCCCTTATATGTACAAGATTACCCAATGGTTTAATCGCCAAGTTTGAGTGACCCGTCTAACCCAAACACCTCCTCTAACTATTACTAATATTAACCTTGAACTTCACTGATGTTGTGTCTTCATTTTTGTGTCTCCTCCAGTGGGTACCCCGATTCGAGGTAAGATGCTTAACCATCACGATAAAAACTGGAGAAAAATAAAAGACTTTAACTGACACATAATCGAATATAACCACTTCTAATTCCGCCAAAGTGAATAAATATGGGAAATAATCAGGGCTTTCCTGGTTTTAAAAAAATTACAACCTTTTTCTCTTCCCGCTTTCATTAAGATCCCATTTGTGTTCGTGTTCTGTGTCACATTCGTCATGTATGTTTGATACTCCCATGTTTAATGTCAACACTGATGTACTATTCTTCCACCTGTGTGTGTGTCAGTGTGTTCTGTGTTTGTATCCTCCTGTTATTATTAAAAATCAGGAAACTTTAGATTAAAAGAGCAAACAGATGAATGGTGAGGCCTGTGAGCTCTGCTAGGAGTTGTGTTGGTTTTCCTTTTGTTTTTTTACCTCTGACAATAAAGTTTTAGGTCATCAACAGGTTCATGGCAGAATGGTTGTTGAAAACAGTTTTTTCCTCCAGCCCTGCTTTGATATCCTCCTCATTTGTGCATAAACCGCAAGGACACTAACCTCATCTTATATTTGAATGCACCTCCCTAAAAAAGATAAGATATCAGGGGCAGCAAAAGTTACAAAAGTTGCTTTAATTCCCTCATGTTACTCTACGGGATATAAACCTATAACTGCAAATTTAGGAAGGCTGCTGAGAAAATGCCAGCATGGGCATCCTTTTAACATACAAAAGAACTGCTTTTATAACTTCAGAGGATGAATGGACGAATGGAAGGATATCAAGGTAAGAATGGAAGGACACAGGTGTGAAGCGGTGTGACTCCTGTGAATTACACAAAGGCTTTGTTCAAATAATTCTTCTTCTCCCCTCATTTTTTTCCCCGGACATTTTAACTTTCCTTTGTAATTATCTATCCCACTTTATAACTGAAACATTCAGTCTCGGTTGATTCAGCGGGGTTGTTGTTAAACGCTTTTGTTCCACAGGCTGAGCAGGTAAGTGAATATCTCAGTTTCCCATGGTTGTCCATGTAAGCAAGGGGATGAATTCAGCTCGTGTTTTCATTTATTTATTTATTTATTCCCCTGAGTTCCCTGATGAAGATAAGTGGAAGAGCATGGATGGATGTATGGATGGATTTAGATGTTATGATAAATAAGGGGAAAACCCCACAGTAGGTCCAGAGGTCCTCCATCCTCAGTCGTTTCACACAACCAGTGCATGGAAATATTTTAAACCGTACCATGTTGTCACACATATTAAAGCACATCACAAGAGTCGGCAGTCCAACACAGCCAAACCAAGCCCTCCATGTATCTTCTATCTAATTAAGAAGGCCTCATAAATCATATTGTGACAAATGTAACTTGTGAACTCTGCATTTACATAATGACTTAAGCAGCTTGAAAAAGACGATTTTTCACCCATTGCCAATACTGACCTGCTGTCAGGAGTGTATGCCGCATATGTAATTACAAAACAAATTGGGTAGGAGTTGGAGGTGGACTGAAATTATAATGGAAGACTGAGGCGTTTGAGAATGACATGTTCATATGGACTTATGAACATGCAGGTGTTCTGTGCACAGATCTTTACGGAAAGCATTGTTGTCTCACTGCCGAGTCGTTTCTATTTCACTCTGTGATAGAGTTGATTCCCATAATTTAAAACTTCAATTAATTTTAGTTCCATACGATGCCGTGCAGGTGCCGGCCTTGAGGTAAGCGATCACTGTAAAGGTAGCTCGACTCCCTACCTGCTTCATTACTAATTTCATGGGAGCGTTACAAGCCACCAGATGGGCTCTGACAACAATGGCATCACACGTGGAGCCTCATGCTGGTGCGATCACAGCATAATGACCTTGGGGTGGTGGCAGAGCGTTGCGGAGTGACAGCCAGGACACAGACAGAGGGGAGAGACAGTGAGAAAATGGCAAGTCCAGACTTGGCTGCCATGTAGCGCTACTGGCTGTCTTCATTTATGCAGTTATTAAAGCTGCGGGTACACAGCTGAAGTCTGTAACTTCCAGCGTGTTGTCATTTATAGCTGCAAACACAATTGATGTCCCATAACTCAGCAGTTCTTTGTCTATTGTGCAGTTCTGTTTTCTGAAACAGCTGTCGCAAAACTTAAATTAACCAACAGTTTGTGAAAATGAAAAACAAAATTTTGGTTTGCTTTGGTTTGGTTTTTTTTTGCTTTATACACCTCATCCGTAAAAGGTTGATGGGGAATTATCGTCACCCTGGGTGGGCAGGCGAATAGTGTGGACACCCAAGGTTGTGAATGTGATAACAATAGGTACAGCTACTAAAAATCTCAAAAGATTTTGAACTCAGGGTCAAGGTCAGAGGACAACATTTCTGAAAAGCACCTAGGTTTTTCACATTTAAACCATAGGCGCATCTACTTGAGGGGTAGCACTGGCTACTGTTATAATTTTTGTTTCAGGTGTGGCCTGAATACCTTTCTCAGTTATTAAACACATGTCTTTATGTGTTTGCACTTTTATATGGTAAGCATACAACATTTGAAAAAGCTATCAGTAGAAACTGAGGCATTAAAGTTTTATTGGGATTGCAGTCTGCACTCTTCTGTGCATTAAGATGAGTTTAATGCATGTACTAGTGAGGTTATTGTGTTTGTGTGTCCGTTCATACAGTAAGGTGCTAATTTGGGGTTTTAGTGAGAGCTGGCCAGCCGTTTTGTTCACCGCCTAAACAAATCTATCAAATCCTGCTGGAGCACACTAATTGAATTACACAAATGGGACTTTCGGGGGGGGGGGGGCACACATGGCAAAGCTGCTACAAAGCAGCGACTGGGGTGGGCAGACCACAGCTTTAGGCACTTTCTGAAATTAATCAACCATGCTGGCTCCTCCTCGCCCTCCTTTTATCCCCTCATCTGTCTTTTTGTTTTTCTATGCCTGTCTGTCTTTTTAACTCTTCCTCCCACCCTTCTTTTATTTTTATGGGGTTTTTTGTCTCTTTTTTTTCACTTCACCTCTCATAAAGGAGACTTTTGTTCCACTCATTTTTCTCTTTTTTTCCACATCTCAGTTTGTGATTTTTTTCCACCCAATCTTCATATTCTTTGCCATCAGACCTTGCCATTTGGTATATTCTGTGCTTGTTAGCTACAAAAAAGGACAATGAAGTCTGTGAAACATCTGAATGGTCCCTGTCTGTGAATAAGATAGCTCTCTAACCTTGACTTCTAGACAAATCTAGTCTGCTTGCAAGTTTTCGCTCTAAAATTATCAAAATTGGCATAAACTGAATAGGACAGCAAAAGATATCTGCTTTTAACAGTTTCTCAGCAAGAGTGTTTGTCCCTGAATCAAAAACATGTATTTGTTGAACCTCGTCTAGGCAGTCTTCTTTGTAATCGCACCTTGGCACCTCAGTCCTCTTCTTCAGGTCAGCCTGCAGCATGTGGCACTTTTAACCAGGGCAGCCGTCACAGCTGGGACGAATGCTCCATTACAGCCTTCTTTATCAAATGAATGAAGGCAGTAAACTTGCTGCAAGACAGTCAGAGTGAGCAGCAGGGGAGGTTGGAGGTTGTGGGTCTTTGTGGTCACTCAGACTTAGAAGATTGATCAACCCGGATAACTGATGTCATTAGGAGACTTAGCCACTTTTTTCTCCTTAATGCTGACCTTAATATTGTGCCATGCATTAATCACTGAGTAACAGACAGAAGGGTATCTTTTACTGCTCTGACCTAGTAAAACATGAATTATAACTCAGCGGAGGCAGTTTACTAATGATTATTGTAGCTGTTGAGCGGACAGCCGGATTTCTGATCCATTCCCAGTACAGCTCACATAGTGTCCTTGAAAAGTCAAGTGTCCTTTTTAAATGTCCTTAAATTAGAGAGCAAAGAAATAAAGTGGTAACCACACAGTAGTTCTGTATTATGCTGGGCTGGAGTTAAAGTTGCACACTTACAATATCTATTTATTTATCTATTGCTATGAAAAGTGACATCACTCAAATGGTTAATCTGTATTCAGGACAGGACAAAACATTAAAAACAATATTTTTTTCTGTAGTAACTGGAACTGCAGCAGTGATAAACCTGCAAAAACTGATTTTGTAACTGGAGTAAAGTACTGTTTTTGTTTGCAGATAATATATAAAGTAAAAGTACCCATGGTTTTTGTTCATCCAGACATGATTAGGAGCAGATTAGCACTAACACGAGTATTTTCTTTTCTGAAAAAAACCCTGTGATCTGTGTAGTTACAGCAGTTTTTATTTCTGATAAGGATTAATAGCTGGAGACAAGGAAGCCGTGGCATTAAGACCCCATATAGGATAAATTTAATAAGCATGTGAGCAACACTATAAATTGCTGTCTTTATCAGTAAACACCAAGTGTTTGAACAGACCCGGTGCGTGTTTTTCTTTGTGTTATGTTTGCGAAAGATAATTTTCAGCATTTATTTCATTTCTTGTGCCACTGGCCACTCGCACAACAGGCTGGCAGAGCAGACAGAGCGCATTATGCAAAACACAGAGCGCAGCCATTTAAAAAAAAAAAAAAAACACACAAAAAGAGAAGTGATAGGAACAAAAGGACACGTGGGTCTTGGTTTCTTGTGTGCACACATGCATGCTGCAGCTCCAGATAGGTCATCAAAAACATTTGTTGTCTTTATACCTTAATATTATCTGGCCTTAGACTGCCTGCCTGGTCACTGGTCATTGCAAAAAGTAATATTATTATTTTTTGCTTCCTCTTTATGTGGTGAGATAATTTAAATGAACTAAATCATTTACAAAAGAGCAAGCCATAGCTCAAGGAAAATGTATAGCAAAACGAACATGAAAAACTGTATTTAGCCCCGATTTTCAAAAGGCAAAGTCACAGAGTCAAACGGGGTTTTTAGTGTTTTCTTCCTAGAATTTTTAAGAAATCCATTTTCTCATAATCATGGGGGGCCTGGAGGCTATCCCAGCTGTCATAGGGCAAGTTATGACAACTTTAAGACAGAAGCTAATAAATACTGTATATTCCCCCTTCTCTGACATTGTCCCTGTACATTTGTTTTCTTTCGCTTCCTTTCCTTCATTTGCTTCTCGCCCTTCTCTGCTTTCAAGCATCTTGTACTTGCCTTTCTCTCCTCCGGAACTTTTTCTCCCATGTTCTGCAAGTAGAAAGACTCTTTGTGTGTTCTTCAGAGCTTCATATTGCAATAATAGCTCGAATGTGTAATGAAGCCAGTAGGGGCTTGGAAACAATAGATAATCCTACCTAGCATGGTGTCTCGGAGCAGATGAAACTCCCCGTCTTCTCTCAAAGTGTATTTTTTCTCTCTTTGCACTCCCTCTTTGCCAGAAATTTGTGAACAACACCAAATGTGGTTAATAGTTGGCTCTCAGTGCATTTTCTTTGATTCTTTGTGCATCATTGAGATATCGGTGGTCATATTTTGTTTACTGTCAAATTACACGTGATCGATTGATATTTATTTTTTACTAGAGGCAAATGATCAGTAGCCGCCGACAGCACGTGACATAGAACATCACTTGTTATTCAGCCGTGTGGTAACAGTTAACAACGAGGGGCTTCCAGCGATTTTATAATTCAGCGCAGTGAGTGAGGGTGACAAGCCGCTGGCAGAGCTTTCTGGAAGCGTCCACCTGGAGTTGAACTTCACACAGTCCTTACTTTGTGGTCTCCCTTGTGCTGAGGCACTCAGCTTCTGAGCACATTCCAACCCACCTGCCACCGCGCTGGCATTTGCTGTTCCAAGTGCACATCAAACAAATCCAAATCAGATGCTTGCATAAACCCACGGCGAAGACTGTGCCACCTGCACTCTGCAGGTAGATTTTTTCATTTGGTTCACGAGCTGTGTGCCAGGAACAGTTTCCCCGTGAGGGATGAGGATGATCTGAGTTTTAGATTGAAATGAAGAGATGCTAAAAAGAAAAAACAAAAAATAGAGCGCCATAGATTGCTGTGGCTTCGTGTCTTTATTATTGTTTTGAAAAGCAAAAACTGACCCAAAGGTATAAAATAGTCATGAGGGAAAGTGAGTTATCTTTATAATTAAGCAGGATCAATGATCTCATTTGTGGCACAGCTGAAGCACCTTATTAGGCCAACGTTCCAGAATAGTAGCCTTGTTCAACACTGTGTTCAATCTACTTTGCTGATGTGATGGAGTAGGTTATGGTATATTACAAAGCATCCAGGGAAGCTGCTGGCATATTGATGCTTCCTGGCTAAACGTTAACGAGCAATGGTGCTGTGTTTGTCAGAGAGGCCTCGGCTGCAATCTGTCTGCTGAGCCAGCCAGAAGCCCTAATGATATCATCAGGAAGTGCCGTCAACAGCGCTCTAATGAGGAATGATCTGACGCCTGTTGTTTCACCTCCCTCCTTTGTCCCTTGCACCTTTTTCTTCAGTGTCGCCAGGCATTTCGGTTTACTGTATTTGCGCATAGTATATAAGAAGCACTGCCGGTGAGAAATAATGTCTGAAAGTAGCTCAAAGGCGTCTGTTTTCGAACGCATAATAATGACAATAAACGAGAAAAGAATGGGGGTCAAAGAGAGTGGCACACAAAACAGAGTAAATGTATAAGCGATTAAAATGCTTAGGAATTCAAATAACTGAATAGCAATATTAAAACCTGAATATTAATAATAATAATGCTTTATTGTATGTATTCGTTTGCGAGATTGTTTGAGCATTTGTCACAATTTTGATGAGTAGTTATCACATGATAGCAGATGGGCTGGAATGCTGTGGATGTGTGGACATTTTCTCATAAACTCTCCCCCTGCACCAGCACACACACACACACACACGCATACACACACACACACACACACACACACTCTCTCTCCTCTGGTAAACGTTATGCAAAGGGTGATTTACTAATCTCATGGGGTTTACAAGACCATCTCAACACCCCTTCTCCATTACCTTTCATCATCCTTACATCATTACTTTGTTGCACTTTCTTTGTAAGCGATCTCACATCTTACACGAGTTGCATAAACCAGCCTACTGTAGCTACAAATCCAGTGTGACTGATTCAGTCCACATTTTTATTCATTTATTTCCCCCTTCTTTTTAATCTGTGGATGGCTGAGTCTGGAGTGGAAGCCAGTTTGTCATGCCAATCTGCATAAGCATTGCGGAGAGAAGCAGATCTTGACAAAGTGGTCCTGAGAAATTCAAGATACCCACCATTAAGAAGATTGTCTGACTTCTTCATGCACTGTCACAGACAGATTGACTAATCATTTCCTCTCTGCTTCCTGTCTCTCTGTCTTTTTCCTTCTTTTTTTCCCTGCCTCTTTCCCTCCCCGTCTCGTCTTTGTTCAATGTCGTCATTTTCCAGGTGCCTTGCAGATCGAGAACAGCGAGGAGACGGACCAGGGGAAGTACGAGTGTGTGGCGTCTAACGTGGAAGGCGTGCGCTACTCGTCCCCTGCTAACCTTTATGTGCGAGGTAGGGAGCAACCCGGTCAAAGAATCAGGCCAAGAAAACAAAACAAAACAGGAAGAATAATAAAGAAATAAAACATCTACCCATTCTAACTAAAATAACTTGACAGTGCAGCTCAGCCATAAATGGCATTACTGTTGAGCTTAACAAATGATAACTGCTTCCATTCTAGCCTAGTTGTATTTGCACCAAATGTATTTTGCAAAATAGTATTACCCAAGTAGTGTCAATATTTTAGCACTGATAGTATTGCCTGCCCGTAAATGTAATTTCATATGCACTGAAACTTCCAGATGTAAAACTATAATTGACCAACTAATGTTCTTCTCTGTTATGATGTTATGCTCCATTTTTTCTTTTAATGCCCTCCCCTACTCACTCGGAAGGAAATGTGTAGCACAACAAGCCGTATGTCTTTACTTTATCGGTTGTAAGACACCTTTTACCTGTAACTGTGTGCCCGATCAAATGTTTCCCGCGCTGTCAAAGTTGGAACCCAAAAAGAGTCCGGAAGGACGTCTTTTTGATTAGTTTTTTACAGGTAAAGGAGCACAACGGTAAGTCTCAGTCTTGATTGAGTGGCGAGGTATTATCGCCCGCCAATCAAAACCTCAACCCCTCAGCCTTCTCTAGATTTGGAGGAGGAGAACTGAGTAGGCTGCTCTGTTTAAAAAAAAAAAAACGATTATAAATAGTACACTTCCTCTATTTCTTTGTCATGCTGTTCTGGAGCATAAATCCATAGTATTCCCATGTTTCTTCTTTGGTGTATTATCTATAAAGGCTTTTACAGTCAGTAGTAATTTTGGCTGGAATGTTCGAGCAAAGCGAAGATATAAAAAACGATCAGTCACAGGGAACATAGAGTTTCATAGGAAACAGACAATGAAGACAAAAGCGTACTCTCCACCACTAATGCTAAATGACAATGGATCCCTGTTGAGGGAGCTTTAATAAATTGAAGCAGATGCATTTTCGACATGGTTTATTTATACTGTGCATATTAAATAAAGATGCCTCCGTATCTACTCAGTTTGTTCCCTCTGCTGTGTACCAAATAACTTTGTTCCCAATAAATAATTCACTACTCTGACATTATAAAATGGGTCAGGGAGCTGCTTTTTCATTATTATTGCTATTATCATACCCTGTGAAGTAGCAGCATAGGAAAGGAAAAAATTCCACTGTGAAGAGCTGAAGGTAAAAAAAGGGTTCATCAAGATTAGTTTCTGTTCTTGCCAGCGTTTATCCTGGAGGCGCATGCTGTCTCTTCTGTGATGCGGGCAATGTCAAGTAGCTATCCACCTTGCTAATATGTAGCATAGTAGGTGTTAAAAGGGTCATTGAAAATTCTAGTCAAGTACTCTACAGGCATTATTAAATACTGATGAATAATTATGGGAACACTTTGTTGACACAGCACTGGGATGTTCAGCAGCTCCTTTGGTCAAAACATATATATACATAAATATATATATTCCGTGATATCATTTCCAACAATTCATGCAGTCTCCATGAACACTGGCTCCATCAGCATGCCTTTAAAAGAGTACACAAGGGTCATAAATACTTAAGTACTTTCACGCTATGTAACACACTTGTTATGCTTTGATGGTGTCGACCTTTGTCTGTTTTCAGTTAACTTTTGTCAATCGATTCTTGATACTTGATGTTGACTATGTTTTGTTCACAAAGCAAAATGCACTTGAGATTAGCAGCTGTGGTAGGGACCAATTAAGAGCAGGAAATATATACATATATATAAAAGTCCTAAATTAAGACTGCAACCCGACTGAAGGCCCAACAACGGCGCTTCTGATTGGCTTCCAATGACATTTTTAGTGGGACTGCCTTAAACTGCAGCTTCTAATTTCATCCCAAACTGTGTCTTTTTTTTTCTTCTTTTCAATCTCTCATTAGTTTTTTTTCTCCTTTTTTGTTTTCTCTTGATTTTGTTTCCTTCTCTAATAAAAGCAAATACGGCCGCAGCAGGAGCTTCTCCTCGTGGCTATAAGAAGCTTATGAAATTCTGAATTATGAGAATGGAACGCTTGATGTGACTCCAGTGGCGCCTCACTTCCTTTTTTTTTCTTACCAGGCGACAGTGCGGCCACTGGGGTGAATCTGATTGTTTTGGTTCAAGTTTATTTACGGGGGTGGGGCAGGCAAGTGTACTTTCAAGACGGGTTTCACTGATAGCGGGGAAAGGGAAAAGGAGGGGAAAAAAAGATGAAAGAAAAGGGAAATGTAGCTGCAGCTAAACACCTTGAGGTGGCTTTTTTTACTCTCTCTGTGTTTCCCCTATTTTTCTCTTCTCCTCATGTCATTGTGTTCTGCATCAACCCCTTTACATCCCTCAGAGCTTCGAGAAGGTTGGTGTGTTTTTTCTTTTTTACTTTTTTTAACCCACGTTAACAAATAATAAATTCAACATGTTGGAAAGAAAAAATTTTAGCTGTATTTGCCTATTTCAGAGCTCAATTGATTACTAATTTGAAGAGATACTAATCAGCTGATCCAAACTGCTAAATGATTATGAAAGAAATTTTGATTTCTTTTCAAAGGAAGAAATGATGAAAGCAAACCCGATTAGCTCGGGTCTTGTTAATTTACTTTTATGTTTGCATTGTGGGGCCTTTTCTCGTTTTGCATCCTTTGGTATTGCTTCTGCATCTAAAGGCTTTCTTGCATGTGCTGAGTGGAAATGCAGCGTGTGGAAATAACAGGACCTGTTGCATGATGGGAGAATGTAACTGCGCTTGCATGCCTCTTCAAAAGCCGTTTGGCCGCAGTGCTTTTTTTGTTTCTGCATTCCCTTTGTTTCTTCAGTTCTCTTTCTTTGGTTTTCTACGAGTATTTTCCCTAACACACCCCTGTTTTGGCTTACCTTTTTTTGTTTTTCCCTTTATTTCTTTATTTTTGTGTTGTGATTATAGTGTTGTGTTGTGCGTTTTCCTTTAGTTCCTTATCTATTGGTGACCCTTTTTTTTCTGTTAAAACATCAGTCTCTTTTTGTGGTTTATTTGTCGGTGAGATTTGATCTTTTTTTCAAAAATGACGCTGCTCTGCTTCTTGAGTGCAAATGCAAATGTCGAATGAAATAATAAGTGTGTATACAGCCAGTGTTCCTGTCATCTTGTTTATAGCGATCCATTACTGGAAAAATTAGACCTGATTGGGCCTGATTGGCTTCCATGGTGATTTTAGGCAGCCATTAAGGGATGCCATTTACAGTGTCGTGTGGATCAATAACAATATAATGAGTTCGACATCAAATTTGCTGTTGCTTAGCGGGTGCTCTGAGATACTTTTATTTTCAAATGGCGGCAGCTAGAATGTGATTGGTTTTGTTGAATGACTCCTGTTTGTGTTCCCTCGCAGTCATGACACTCCATCAAATTATAATCTATTATTCAAAAGCCCTCCTTCCCTTGTACACACACGCACACACACACTCCCTCTCTTTTCCTCATGTAATATTGATTTCCAGGTTGATGAAGCTTCTAAAAAGCTCAAGAAAATGCGCCGTATTTGTATCTTTCGTTCGTGTTATTGTCCTGGCACAAAAAGAAGAAAGTGCTAAATGAATTGGAGATCAATGCAAACGTTGTTTTCTGCTTAACTGTAGATTTGATTGGCTTTGTGCAATAATCAGATCTTTACTGAACTCCGTGTCACGCGATTTTGGGAACTCGTATAAACATGTGCATTTCATAGCTCCGCTAGTCTCGAGAATATTTAAGATAGATCTACTGGGTTTTTTTAATGGAGCAATGGCTTTATGTTAGAGGTGTTACATGGAGCTAAGAGAGTCTGGGCAGATCAGGAATACCATTCTTTCAACTAGAAGAGATGATGCACATTCTTAGTACCAGTCTCTTTTTGGGGTTTTCATGTGTATCAGTCACCAGGGACTAAACCAACATATCTGAAAGTCATAAAAAGGGCTACTACCGCAACAGCAAACTCATTACCAGATTATATGCTTTGGTATCAGTCAGTCCCGGGTGTATATATGATTTTCTCAGGCAACACCATATACCAAATTTATCCAGAAACTTTGTGTTTTATCTGTCTATCTACCAAATAGCCAGATTATTATAATTAGCCTTTTTTGTTCCTCAAGATTTTATGGAAGTATGAACTACAGTAAGCCCAAATATCAAAAATAACCCCTCAAAGATTTAGAATTTAGTGGACGTAGGTTTTAATCCCAAGCTACAACACCTATTCCATTCCTCTGAAATGCACAACCCCTCCTTTGTCCTTAAGTAAACTCATAGGGCTAATATATGCAATTATCTCAGATCTACTAGTTATTATGGACAAAGTGGAGGTTTTCCCTTCCATTACCTCTATTTACCAGTTGGCTGTCAAAGAGACTGTAGCAGTATGGTCTATGAAAGTGTTCACAAAGTATGCTAAAACCACACAAAAGAAACAGAATAAACCTGGCTGTGTCTATATTAAGTCTGTAGCTCTTACTTGAAGTGCTAAAAATAACAGTGATGCAGAAAGACTGCGCTGTTCTGTACGCATGTGCATGTTTACCCTCCTACGGTGGTATCTGCTTGGTTTTGAATGTGCTTGCATGTCCTGCTATGCATTTGTGTGTACTGTTGGGAAAGAAAGCTAGATTACACCTTACGTTCTCACTGGCCAAAGCAAAAATCCTGCCATCTCTATTAGATGTTTGTCTCAAGGAGTCCCCGAGATAATACCCACTTTAAAAAAAACAAAACATGTTGTTTTCAGAAATCTTCATTTTTCAGACAAAGCAAATGTTGTCCTTATGCTAATGCAAATATACAAACATACTTTCTTTCAAAATCAGAGTAATGACAATCATTGTAGGTATCTTTACAGTGAGGGGACATACTTGCAGTATCATTTGGCTGCTTGTCATCTACTTGTAGGACAATAGAAAAAGAGTGATTTGCTTTGAAATCCCCTCAATCTACTGCTTGCTATTATTAGATACCCCTGCCACGATTCTTGTCAGGTTCCTTTAGGTAATAATTTCCATTCTGATGAGCCACCCATAGTGACTGTTTAGCACTGGCACAGCCAAGGTATGTTAATACAGACCGACCCCTGTGGCTTATATGTAAATGCCCAAGGCCTCTCCCAGGCAAGTGTGACTAAAGGATCTCTATACTGCACCTGTGTCCTCAGGCAGCAAGAGGGTGTAATCTCAGCTTCAAGGTGACACTAAAGGCTGCACATTATTTTGGCTTCCCCCCTCATTTTGGGGCAGCAAAACCTGCCTCACCAAAATGGCCGATAATGTCCACCTTCTGACCTCTGTTTTTTGGCACAAATCCCTCCACAACACTGCCCACTATTAGAGTTAGTGCAGTACTCTGGCATTCTCTCTCGACTGCTTTTCACCTCGTCCAGTGTAAGGCTTCTTGTCTTTCTCTCCACATTGGGGCTTGAAACAAGATTACATGTTGTTAGTACACTACGTTTGGTTTGTTTTCTCTTAATTCCAAATGGGCCGGCTGGGCTCCTGGTCTCTGTGAATGAGGAGCCTGTCCATGCAATTGGGATTCTTTTTGCTTTTTTTCCTATGTTTCAATACATTTGTGAGGTAGTGTAGGAGAAGGTTTCACACACATGCAGACAGCTTATCTAAGCTTATCATAGCATTACTCAGAACATTAAGTCGTATCGCACCAGGCCTGTGTCCGGTCAGTAATATCAGTGACCCATTTGCATGTGACATTGACATTTAGATGTAGAATTAATGTTGTGTTTTCCTTAAGATTTAAACATATTTCTGCCAATCTGGAGTCAGAACTGAAGGGATCTTCAGTTCTTGATCTCCTGTAGTACCTATAGACCAAATTCACTTACCTGTCTTACACACGGTGACGCTGTTGACAGGTAGACTCACCTGCATATCATTTATCAGTAGATTGCCCAGTACCAGGAAGCCTTTAAGCAAGGATGTTTTTGCTTATTGGCTCCGTGAATTGAACATTACAACGTCACACACCAGCCACAGCCAAAAGTTACCAACATTTGGCAGGTGACTGGTGTTAGATGCCTAACACTATAGGTACTCAAAGATAAACAAAGACTTGTTTATGTGGGGAAACCTCATTCACTCAGCCACTACAGCTCCCGGTCCATTGGCTGACCTGAGCCCCAGGGAGAGAAGAGCTCCCTCAGACACTCTTTGATTGGAAGTTTCCCCCAGATAACCTTGTTTCCCCTATTGAGTTTTCACCATTATTTTGGATTGGAGACCGAAATTCAAGATAAAAAACAAACAAAACAAAAAAAAAACATCTAATAGTATTGATGCATACCTATTTGTTGAACACAGCTGCACTCTGGTACTGTCTATGCTGTTCGGACGTAGTTCTTTTTGTGGATTTGTTCAGTTTCATTTGTTTACTTTAATTTGATTTCGTGTGTGTGTGTGTCTGGAACAATGCTATATTTGGGAATGGATGGCATGCTTGGACGGGCTTGGGTGACATTTTTTTGGATTGTATTGGTTATCTGGTGTCTGCCCAAATGGATGGGGGCGCACCTGTACATGTCACTCATGCCGTAGCCACACCCATGCATGTCCGTGTGAGGAATGGGCTGCCCTTTCACCTTTGTTGTTCAGTTAGGACATTTTTGAAAAATAAACGCAGATATATTTTTTTTTCCTTTTATCCAATTCAACATGTTTTTCGAAAAATCTACCCCAATTACTTTTTTGAGTCTGTCGTTTAAAAAACAAAGTGTATCTCAACTGGATCAGGGTAGAACAGGCTTTTATAGAGCCACAGTTGCTTCTAATTAAAAAAAGACTTTTTTGTTCAATTGTAAAATTCAGAGATTTGATATTTTTAAGGACAGACCTTTTTGGTCTATTTTTACAGTTGGTAATTTTGTGCTCCACAAGAGAGCTTTTTTTTTTCTTTTTTCTTTTTCTCAAAGATCAGTAATTACATTTTTGCCCTCAAGGTTAGGTCATGTCTTGGCCAGGGTTGTAGAGTTGTGGCCGGTCACAATAAACTATTGTTAGGATGTACACAGAATATCTCAGATGACAGAAAACACAACACGGGATGCAGAAGGTTCATAGTCTGCAACTGGAAGGACTGTCCAAAGTGTTTGTTACATGAAAGCAAGATCCATTGGTTTCTAAGACTGAATATGTAACGGCTGCTACATGTTAGAGATCATGTAAGCTCCCAGGTAAAAATCCCCATAGAGTGTGTGTAGGTGATATTTGTGCCTTACTTTGTTGGAAAAGTTCAACTGTCTCATGCAACGATCATATGAATCCCATTTGGATCGACACGGTGTGCTTTTGGAATGCTACCTATCCTTGACGCCACTCTCAGTCTCCCCCCTCCCAAATCTCCCCCCTCAGTCTCTGCGTACCACCTCCACACACATCACACCTACCCATCCCAAGACTTCCGAAGTCACATTTGCATTGTTGTGCAAAGTTTAAGGTGGGGAGAGGGGGACGTGAAGTTGAGTCTTGATTTTAAGCCCCAGTGTGTGAGACTTCTAAACCCACTTTGAGTCATTTTTTTTCTTTTTTTTTCTTTTTCCAGAATCACAGTTTACTTATTCTATCCCCACTTATATCCTCCTCCTCCTTCCCCCTTTCTCCAAGAACCCCAAACCCCTCCTCTTCCCCTTTGCGTATTGTATAATTTGTCTGCGTGCCCATACTCTGCGTCACTGTATGTCTGCCCGTCTCCCTTTGTCTGTCTTGTCTACTGTCTTGCTGCTTGGGTCTGTTTGGTTCTGCCTTGTGTTTGTCTCTCGTCCCTGTCTTTTCCGTCTTGTCTATCTCTGAAGTCATCTCTTCCATTTAGTTCATAATTTTTTTCCTTCTATGCCTTTTTTTTTACTTTCCTTCTGTCTCTTTAACCTCTCCATCCCAACAAACATCTTGACTTAGATGTAGAAATTGTTAAAGTTCATACATAGAAATTATGGAACCCTGTAACAGTCTGTGCCTTTTTTTGTTTAAATTAAACCAAAGTTTTTGTTCAGATAAATACAAAGGAATTGTGCATGCTATAATTAGAGCAGTGCTCCAGCTATTGTTACCCACCCTAGATTAAGATAGGAAAGGAAAACCCAACATTTTATCATTTTACAACAACTGTGTGCTAATTTGTGTTAGCATTAAGCTAGCCATCCTCTTGCATGTTACTATCTCCTATCAAGTGTTTGCTGGGATGCCTCTCATAAACATGGTGTCTTTTGCTAAATCATGGTCTTTCACTCTCCAACTTTTGCATACTCTGCACAATCATTCCTATACCAATGCAAAAAACAAACAAAAAACTGCACACATACTATATCTATATATACACATGTAAGTACACAGTACCGTTTACACCTTTCCGTGCACATTAGGCTCATTATCAACCTCCTTCCACTCAGATCTCCAGTCCTATCCATGAGTTTTGAGGTTCTCCTTGTTTTTCTCTCTTAGCTTTCATTCTGTCCTAATTCAGTTACCTCTGTTTCTCCTTTTACCTCTTCTCTGTCTTATCCCCTGGATTTCTGCTCCCTGTTGATCCAGTTCTGTTTCCTTTCTTCAACATTCTGTGATAGTAGACTCTCTGGCTACAATTACTATAATTCTTTTTCTGTGTATTTCTAGGCACACAACTTGTTCCTCAATACTTATTTTGTGTTAACTGGGACTGCGATGTGACAATGTGCCACCATCACATTTTGTCACATTAGCTAAAGAGAAACAAAGTTTACACAGCACTGAAGCGGGTTACTCCCTTCCCCCCCTTTTACCCTCCTCCAACCTTCCCTCTATTTTTCTTCCTCTGTCACTCTTTGCTACTCTGTTGCCTTTCTTTCTATACTTCCCTCGGATGTCAAATCCTCTATCTTGTACTTCTACTTTCCTCTCCAATCGTCTTTTGTCTGGGCATGCTAGCGACCCTTCAGTTATATTCCTCTATGCATTTTATCTCAATTTTTATATCTGATTTTGTTATCATTTACTCCTTAATTTACCTCGATCTGTTTATGCATGCTGTCTGTGAAACTGATAGCTGCATCTATCAATGGAACCGTGTCAGATCTTAATAAGGCTTTGTCCAGTGGATCTACCCTAAACCACAAAAATCTGATTAAAGTTTCTCATCTTTAAGCTAACCAGGAAGTAGAGGCAGGTGTCAAGTGGCAAACATATGCTAGAATGTGTTTAGTGACCTCATGGAGATGGTCAATAGTCAGTAACCCTACACTTCCTGTGCTGTGGGAGAGGCCTGTAATGGCTAACTTCTTGTTTGGCATGAGTGCCTGATAGGACAGGAAGTTCCAGGTTGCCATGTTGGTCTTATGTGATAGCATTATCACATGGCCTTTACTACACACTCTCATACTTCGGGGATAGTTTACGCTGTAGTTGTATATATATGTCAGAAGTTCAGTCCCAAAGATGAGAAACTCGTAATAGATTTTTGTGTCTTTAATTGTGCTGTGATGGGTCAAATATTGGTCAATGGAACCTTGTTGCTATGAATCGTTGCTTAATTGTTAATCTATATTGTTGTTGAAGCAATTCTGTTAGTTTAGTTCCTTCTCATTATTTGTATTTTTTTGTTTATGTTTTAAAAAAGTCTAGTTTTATTTTGTGTTTCAGTTCACATTTACCATGTTGAACCTTTTGTGTTAAGTATTTTCTGGAGAAAGGTCTATTTTCATCGGCCTCTCTTGTTACCTCTCTCTCTCTCTCTCTTTCTCTCTCTCTTTTTTGACGCCCTTGCCCTCTGTTGTCATCCTCTCCCCCTTCCTCATGCCTTCTCCCAGTCCGGCGGGTGCCTCCTCGCTTCTCCATTCCACCAGCAAGTCAGGAAATCATGCCCGGTGGTAGCGTCAACATAACGTGCGTGGCAGTGGGGTCGCCCATGCCTTATGTCAAATGGATGCTGAACGCTGAGGATTTGACGCCAGAGGATGAGATGCCAGTGGGTAGAAACGTTCTTGAACTGAGCAACGTTCGTGAGTCAGCCAACTACACCTGTGTCGCCATGAGCAGCCTTGGGATTATTGAATCTATGGCGCAGATCACTGTCAAATGTAAGAGAAAACTGTGCTTATGAAGAATGGTGCCAATGACCTAGATAAACTTCATAAGTTTAGTTAACATAGACTACCTATCGACATTATGTTCAGTTAAGTTTTAAACATACAGAAAATTGCTGAATTGCCAAAATGTTCCTGTCTATGGAAAAAATGCCCAAGCCTCATGTGTGTTTTTTATTCAAAGTTACGTTGTTTTTTTTTAAACTGCTTTAATTTCTGTTTTTTTTACCATAACAGCTCTCCCAAAGCCCCCAGGTACCCCCGTAGTTACGGAGACCACTGCCACCAGTGTGACCATCACCTGGGACTCAGGAAACCCAGATCCAGTGACATACTATATCATCCAATATAGGGCCAAGTCTCCAGACAGCAAATATGAAACTGTGGACGACATCACCACTACACGTTACAGCATTGGTGGCCTTTATCCCAACACAGAGTATGAAATCCGTGTCTCAGCTGTCAACACAATTGGCCAGGGTCCTCCTAGTGAGCCGGTAGAAACTCGGACTGGTGAACAAGCCCCCGCCAGTCCACCAAGAAACATTAAGGCCCAGATTCTTCCCCAAAATACCATGATGGTTCAGTGGGAAGAGCCAGAGGAGCCCAATGGGCAGATTAAGGGCTACCGTGTTTATTACACCATGGATAACTCCCAGCCCATGAGCCTCTGGCAGATCCACAATGTCCAGGACAGCCTCATCACCACTATCCAGAGCCTAGTTCCTCAAGAGACCTACACAATCAAAGTTTTAGCATTCACCTCTGTAGGGGATGGACCTTTTTCAGAACCCATCCATGTCAAAGTACTGCAAGGAGGTAAGGACTCTATACCGACTGATTTTTCCTAACTAGGTCAGCTCGGCTGCTGGTGTTGAAACTATGTATGATGAGCATCTGTTCAGTGTTCAGAAAATGTTGAGAGCACATTGTTAGGTAACTTTAAAGTAAGTCATACAGAAATTCTTCAAATGAAATGGCCCCTAAAGCAGAAGGCTTTAGACGAATGCTGCGAAAATGGAAAATAAACAGTTGCTTTTTATGAATCTGTTGCATCCTATATTTTCTGAAACTTTGAGCAGACTGTGCTCGGTGCCTAAGAGACATTGTTTTCTTTCCTGCTGTGCAAACTTCACATCTCCAAATGATGTTACAATATGTTTGATCGTGATAGTCTGAATAAAAAAAAGCCCGATTTGAGAAAGAAGGATGAGCTTCAGGGCACATCCACTTTTAGACACCGCAAAATAAGTAAATTCTCATTAGCCTAAATATATTATTGCATTGGTATTTGGAGGAAACTTGTAACTAATTTCTAGTAACCTATCCCACTACAAAGTCCTCTGCTGTGTTCTTCAGTTCCAGGTCAACCATCTAAATTCCAGGTTGGTGCTGTGTCCGATACCAGCATTCAACTAACCTGGGAACCCGCCTATGAGAAAGAGGGAATTATAAGTTATGAACTTCGTTATATGGAAAGCACTTTTGGAGGCCAGGTAAGAATCTTAGTGTTTGTTGGGTTTTACATTCAATAAACGCTTATCGGACGTTGCACATCGTTTAAATTCAGACTTGTCAAAAGGCATATTTTTAATCAACAGATGAAGAAAACATTTGGACCCACAACATCATATGTTGTGGAAGGTCTCCGTCCCAACACAGAGTATCGCTTCTCCCTGGCAGCCATCTCTAACAAAGGCATCGGAGCCTTCACAAATGACATTACGCAGAAGACCTTGCAAGCGAGTATGTAGCCCTTTATTCAGTCTCCCGTCTTATTTTCTTTTCGCTAACAAAGAGATTTTCCTATCTATGCCACAGTTAAAAAACATCATGACTGTACGCCTTTGTGGACCATTGCTACACTGAATACTAAACTGAATTTCTAATGGAGTTTTGTGTTTTTTCCCCTTTTCTCTGATGTCAGCGGTATCATCACTTATTCCTTAATAATGACTTCCTAATCACAGTTTAAAGCTGATTAAGACCACATAGCAAACTGATTTAACTGTTGTGTTGTTGAATTCTTGCCATCTTTTGTGGATTCATATTTCTGTATTTGACCTTCGTATTGTTAACCTTAATGAACCAAAACAACGGCGGTATGTTCTACCTTGGTGGCAAGGTGGTTAAAAAGAAGCTACAAAGGGGTAAAGACTTTTCAAACTGAGTGTTTTGCAACATTTTTGTTTTTAATTTGAGAATTATTTTATCTTCTAAATTAGCTGTGGTGCCAAAATGTGAGTGTACTCAACACTGTCAAACATATTGAGTCTTTGTGGACTGACAATTTTGGCAGTTTTCTTTCTTTCCCTTTTCAATTTTGTTCATATTTGCTTCTCCTTTGTCAACAGCAAGTGCACTTCCCACGTGACAGAGACACAAAAAATGTCAGTTCTCCTCTGAAACCGCCAAGGCTCTTATATGAGCTGTATGTGTAGTAGCAACGTGAATTTAGTCACGAAAGACCAAAAAAAAGAAAGTAGTAGTCGCCTAAATTACTAACATGCCCACCCTCTAAATTTATAGCAGTCTGTTCTGCACTGATTATTTCATTTTACTGATGGTAGAAACACAGCTGAATTATTCAAACCATCCAGCTAAAAATAACAGCAGTGATATCATAGTGCACAGTGGTGGAGTCTGTGGGGAAAGAAAATACCCACAGCTTATCCAGTCAAATCCAGTAGTAGGTACAAGTAAAACAATGTATTAAATTCATTGTCTTTTGGGTTTATTATAAATAAAAAGCACAAGAGTGATGTGTATTAAGATGTAATGCATTAATGGTGAAGAACCTTGAAAATAGAGCTGGATTTAAGGGATTACTGGTGGATCTGAGCCAGTCTTTGTAATAATAGAGAAGTCAAAAACGCATGCTTTGTTGGAGTGGCTATTGTTATTCTCAATAAACTGCATTGTGGTAGATTTAGAGAAATTGTACATCGACAAAGGAGAGCCATGGCGGGAGAGAGACTTCTTTTAACACATTTTCTGTTTCTACCAGTGCAACTTGTTGGCTGTATCCCCACATCTGGATGTGTGTGGGGGGGGCAGCTTTGAAACAACCACGTCACAGTTCTTTTTGTTACTGCTAGGCAGCAGAGCTACACAAGCAGTGCATAGTCACGGAGGAGGGCGCCACCTGCATGCCATACTCACTCCTGCCCACTTGGGGTGCTGTTGAAAACCTAACACTGCACCGCTGATCTTTAAGCAGTCCTGGCATGATAATACTCTGTGTTCATCCAGCCCCTCTTTTGTCTTGGTGTCTTTTGAGTGTCTGTGGACATTTTCACCTATCATTGTGTCTTTGTGATTTCCTTGCCCGGTAAACCACAAGCTGATTGGATTGGATATGCCTCTATCTTCCTATCACATCCCTATTTCAGCTCCGTTTCCCCTTTTTTGCCACTTGCTCCCCTGTGCATTGGAACAAAAGGTCCTCCTCCTTTGAATGGCTTGACATCACTTTGCTCACTTTGTGTCCTCTCCCTTTTATGTTGACTCTTTTGGAAAAGGTTTTCTGTTAGATGTTTTATTTATTTATCAATTTGTATTTATTTCTGGGTTCTCTGAAAGAGTATTGGTTTGGCATCATTCCAAACAGTAGCTTGCTACTCTTTTTGGCTTTGTTTTGAGGGGTGGGTGGGGTGGTGGTTCTCGTATGAACCGTAGTCCACCGCTGACAAAGCAAGTACAACACAAGAGACAAAGCAACACACGGCATATTTGCCTTTTAAGTAAATATGGGGCATAACAGGCTTAATTCTTCCTCTGAGTTGCTTCATCTATGCATTTTCATTGGATGATAACGATATCTAGCTGCCCATCTTAAAATTTATTACTACTCTCCTAGATATTTTTATCAAACTCCGTTTTTTTTTAAATATTGTGTCCCATATAAGTTCTGCTTTCCATAATAGAGTTGATATTAAATATTATTTTAGCTTTAATTTTAAGGTTTATCACCGCAGGCACCAGAAAAATCAAAGAATAAGTCAGACAATGCAAAATATTTCCCAACACTACACATTAAATAACGTAAGCTTTTTCGATGCTCTGAGGTAAGTGGTTGTGTGGTTTAGAGATTCAGTCTGCCATAACATTTATCAAAGACCATCCAGTTTATAGTTTTTTGGGGGTTTTTCGTTAAACATATCAACAGCAATTGGAAAGCTACCTTAAGCCTTTTTTATGCTTAAAAATATTTCATAGCTGCAGTTCGGATGCTTATACAGCACAGGATGTCTCTAAATCTGCAGACATATACGGTATAAGTTGTATTAAGTGGCTTCATAATTTAGCTAAAATTGTCACTCTGTACATCTGAAAAAGCTGAATGTGTTAAGGTCATTATTGACATATAGATGCTAAGAAGCAGATCTACCAGCGCTTTAATAGCTAGTTTTATCTACTGAGTACACAGACACTAAAAACTGCTACACATGCGCATATAATACTCCTACTTTACAGTATAATGAAGATTAAGTGGTTGCTTGACTGAACTTAATGCAGTTAATTTTAAAGATTAATAACTTGCTCAGGAGGAATCAGCGTCATTAGGTCAAAAACTAGAGTAAATAATAAAATGAATTAATATTGCCTTTGCCTGTTCTGTCCAAACACATTACAGAGCAACAGCATACAATTTGAATCCGCCGCGATGTCTGGCAGACTGAAACACTTTGCCACAAAGTGAAAAGAAAGACAGACAACATGATTTTCCAGTTTGCTTTGTTGTCTAGTATCTGTGGTAAAAATGTTCACATATTGTTGAAGTTTGTGCTCAGTCCAAGTAGCATTACCCGAGGCTATTGTCATGGGGACCATTCTGTCAAGAACTCAGAAAAAGTCACTTCAGAGAATAACAATTTTCTTGGAATTCTCTCACGACCTTTAATTGCGCTACTGCGATTGATGCCAAGTAACTTATCAAACTAAAGAGCACCAAAATCTTTTCATTTGGTGCTCTCGGCCAGTGTTTTAATAGGCCGGATTAAATACAGCAAATGTTATTGGCAACAGTGGCCCCCATTCAGAAGCAAGGCCTCCTGGGGTATGCTGCCATAGTCAAACCAGGATGCGATAACTTTTGTGAAACCTGTCAGACGTGGCCGGAGTGGGTCCACAACCTGAGAGCCAGGAGGTGCTCCCAGCATTCCTCTAGCTGTTATCCACGCACAAGGCAGGGTCACAGGACCTGAGACAGACCCTGGGAGTGGGTATTAAGGGACTGCAGGGCCCCAGAGTGGCAGATAAGAATCCCATTTCATAGCGTCAGAATTAATTTCATGCTTTGCGATGAGCTCTGAGCCAAGGCCCTGGATTGTCAGGCTTTGTTACACATTTAGATTATACCTAGAACCTGCCAGTAGCCACTCAAGTGCTATCTCTCAAATTAAAGTGGCAGATTCTAAATCCTCTGTATTTAACCAAACAAGCAGTCAGCCGCCAACCCCCCGACCCCCCGTCAATGCGCACAAACACACTTACTGTAATTGAAGTGGGTTTTTAGATATATTGGAATATTTGTGTGAGCCACACCACGGCCATTTGGCATCAGTGGAGAGATTAATTCCATAATGATCTACAAATTCGAACATCCTGTCATCTGATGAAAATACAGTGCAGATATAGACATGTGCTTAAAATCTGATAGCAAAAGCACGGGCAATCTGTCATGTGCAGGGTTCAATTCACAACAGGCACTCAGTAATAGCTTGTGTAACTAAAATTGCAAGCATTAATGTATGTAAGTTGCTTGGCTCCCGAGGCAATTTTAATCTGAATGTAGTCATAATAATTAGGTATGCTACCTGCACTTGACATTATTGATTTTATATCCAAAGCACAACAGACTTAAGAGTCAGAGGATATAAAAGCAGACATGACTAATTATTTGTCAAAGAGCATTTTGGGCAAGTCTTTCAGCGAAGCTTCAAAAGAACCTCAAGTGAAGCATTAGCTGAGTTTCTTCTTTTGTGCTCGTATAGTTCTAGTATCCGTAATCCTGCCACTGGACTTCCTGGGATATGCACTTTATTAAAGCTGTGCCCCAGCCACTCTTAAACTGTTATCAGGCATGAGGATGCCTGTGCACTGTGATAGCCTGGCCACTGTCAGTTTCATAGCCATTTTCTGCCCACAAAGATTGAGAACTGAGCAATCGTTCTTGACGTGGAGGGTTTGCAAATACAATATGAGCGAAAGGAAAGAAGCTGAAAAGCTCAAAATCCAGTAAGACCTTAAGTAAATAAGCCCATTGGACACAGAAGGGTTTGGAAACTGTGGCTGAGGTCCTGTTTTATTTGTTGTGCGCTAGAACATTCAGTCTTCGCTGGGAGGAGGCCTGTCTTATTCTCAGAACTCCTGTTTTTTATTTCCTTTTAAAGCTGTTCTACCCAAAGTGACATTACAGGCAGAACACTGTCATTAAACTTTTATGAATTCCACAACACAAGCTTTCCATGTTGCTTCTTCTATTATGGTGCCCTGGCATTCTCGTAATGGCACTAAGCTTTACAAAGAGACATAGGCACAGGGCTATGAAATGGGATTTATTTTTGCAAATTGCAAATAAAAAAGGATGTTTGTGTAGTTGGCCAAATGTACTAGAACGGAATATCTTGGGAGGGAGTTTTTTTCCACCAACGCTTCCACCGCTCACAGTCTTGTGGACCTTCCCTACCGACAGTACAGTATCAGACAGCCCTGGCTACAGCATAGAGCCAACTCTTTCTCTCATAGTAAACCCAAAAAAGGGGGTTAAAAACAAACTCTCAAAATTAAAAGGTGGCTCTCTGATTTCTCTCAGAATTTGCGGCATGCTTTCTGGCGAGGAAAGCGTTGTCGCACAGCAAAGTTGGCTCATTCTGTAGTCAGGTGCTGGTGGTAAGAAAGTCTTTAAAATTGTGTGTTTTTGGGAGTCAGGTACGTATTATGCAGACAGCGCTTGGGTTTTCTTTATGTTTGTTTGCTTTTCAGAATTTGAATGTTCTTATTTTGTGTTCATGCAGAGTTTCTTTTCCATGTTTACTCATGAGTTGTCATCTTGAACTTTAACTGTTGTTGTAGTTTCTTTTTGAGTCACTTGTGTTACAGAGAAATTTGTTTCAGTGCCCTCCTTTTGTTCATAATTTAGTTTTTCAGACTTTGTTTTTTCCAATGTTTTTATTTCTTTTCTGCTTTATGTGGAATGCTTTATTATTTTATTTCTTTTGATTGTTGTGGTTTGTTTACCTACATAATAGACAAAAGATGTAATAATGAACTGGGTTTGTCACATCAGCAGGGACCGTGCATATTTTCACATTAAACTTGCATAGTGCCATTGGATAGAAACATTTTCATCCAATTCTTCCATACAGTACCAAAGCCTGGATGAGAAGGGTTATTGCTCCCTACACGGCACATTCTCTGGACAAGCTCAAGCTGTCTGAGAACTTGGCTCAGATCAGAAAGAAAGGCACTGAGTTTGGTCTAGAAACTTTTCAAAGACCACTTCAGACACAAATAATAGACACCATGTTGGACTGATTTAATACTGTAAAGAAATAAAGGACAGATACAACATCTCTCTATACGAAATCTTGAATATCTGTTGCAATATATGTATTAGTGCTGTAGGCGTTAATCTCATTAAAATGATGTTAACGCCATAACTGCCTTAACGCAGCAAATCTCCGTTAACGAGTTACCGCGGATCGCCCCGTGTGTGGGGCTGCATGGTGTCAACGCGTTAGCATGGTAGCTTGTTAACGTGTTGACGCCGTGCAGCCCCAAACACGGGGCGATCCGCGGTACTCTCCTTAGTTGTCTGAATAAAGTGCCTCGTTTGCAATAATACACTACAACAGGGGTGTTCAACATAAGGCCCGGGGACCAGAATAAGAAGGAAGGCATAACATTTGCAAATTAACAGCTTCTTTTGCTGATAAAGACCTCTCCATTGGTTATTCACACTTCACCAAAGTAACGATTAAATGACAGAAAAATTCATTTTTCTATGATCTACTATAGAAATTTCTGGGGGGGGTTTAAAATGGTTCTACAGTTAAAAAAAATTTTTTTTGAACTTTTTGTATACTTTTATTTCTTACAGTTTAAATCAAGCTGACACATGTCACTTATTGCTGCAGTGTTTCTTTATCATGTATAAAGCTAAGAAATACTGTTGAGATTACCTTTCTTATTCTTTTTCTAAACGTGTAGTTAAACTTCTTTATGCTGACAGAAAGCTGAGTCAGATCAAAGTGGGCTGTATGTGGCCCACTGTGTAAAATGAGTTTGACATCCCAGCTCTACACTGACACAACATAGTATATGCATATCCAGTGCTCATATCCCAAAATGATAGCTATCTGGATTCATTATTACACTTGCTTGTGCCATTCGTCCATTTATTGCCTCTTAAGTTCACATTTGCTTGAGTTTTATTTGAAATTTGTTTTGCATCTGTCTTTGTTTTACAATTTTCTTTGGATTCTTCTTCTTGTTTTTTATTTAAGTTTTGAATTTCCCTTTCTTTTTTCATTTTCTTTATCTCTCCCATCTTTTTTATTTTTTTGTTTTTCACCCCTCCTCCCTCCTTCCCCATCCTCCTCGTCCTCCTCCTGCCTCCCAACCCACCCCTCCTCCTTCCTTCCTGTCCTCTCCACTTCACCAGAGCCCTCAGCTCCCCCTCAAGAAGTTAAGTGCAGCAGCACCAGCTCTACCACCCTGTTGGTAAGTTGGCGCCCCCCACCTTTGGAGAGTCAGAATGGTGCCCTGGTGGGGTATAGGGTGCGCTACCAGGTGGTGGGCCAGTCAGAAGGGGCCGGTGACAACGAGGAACCGCTGGAGGAGCCCATGGTGCCTGCCACTGAGGAGCAGGTGTTGCTTCAGCGATTAGAGAAGTGGACCCAGTACCGTGTCACAGTGTCTGCCTCCACTGTGATTGGGCCTGGCCCCGAGAGCGAGCCCCTCGTCTGTCGGACCGACGAAGATGGTAAGTGAACCTAGCCTGTGCAGAAGCTCTTGTATCGACTTTTTATTATGGCTCAATAGCACTTTAGTTTAGTGGTGAGTATACCACTGGTAAACATTGTTTTTCTGTTGTATATGTATGTGCAACCCAGTATCACAGCAAAATGTGTAATAGACACGCCAGTTTTGCGGTTTCCATTTCACACTTTGCTTCTCCAAAACACAAAGTGGACATGTATGCAGAAATTGCATTACCAGCAGGGAGACATTATATATTTAAAGCCACAAAGTCAGTAGTGAGCCAAATACGTATTAAGTACATTCCAGTGTCCTTAATTGTCAGAATTAAGCTAGGGGCCTAATATGTATATTCATGTAAATGTGTTAATAAGGTCTGTTTAAACATTTTGTGCATATGTCCTATATGATGGAAATGTGCTGCACATGCATGCATAAAAGAAACTATGATCACATGGTATCAAATGCATACCAATAATGTTATAGCAGCATACTGCTTTATAAACTGTGCAAATGGAAAGACTCAAAATGAAATATACACGTGGGAAATCAAGCATTTTTGCTATTGCAACATAAACAACTAAATGCAATTCATAACACCCGCCACATCTAATATCTCTTACCACTGTCCTATTGCTCAGCTGAGGGCCATATGCATTTATGAGTTATGTACACTACAAGGCCTTATCTATTCAAGCATTTCCAGAAATAAAGAGTCACAACACAGTGACAGTATCTATCGAAAGCCTGTCATTATGATAATAAGTATCTTTAAGGAAATGAGATCCAGGGCTGAACAGTAGAACGCGCCTTGTTAATGAACACAATTTTACCATGATGACGGGAAAGATGATGGGGTTGTGATTTAGAGGCAAAAACAGGGAGTCAAAGTGTTTTGTAAAGGAGCAAATGGAAGCAGGTTGAGTGGAAGAGTTTTATCAACAGAACATCCATCTCACAACGGGACGGTCCGTGGCAAACTGAAAGGCCCGAACGCAAGGCCTGCCATAAAAGTCTGTCATTATGACTGACAGACGAGGTTTACCACAGACAGAGACGTACTGAAAAGGTGGAAGAGACACGGGGAAGTGATGAATGCGTGTGCATGTGTGCGTGTTGATTTTTGTGGGAAGACTGACACTGGAGTGTGTCTGTTGTTTCTAAATGTTTTTGTCCATCATTCTTGCTAGCTGTCAATAGTTTTCTCTGTGCGTACATGAATTTGGATTCAGGGAGTTATTTATGTCACGACATGATGTGAGGCACTTTTACGATGCACGGCGGTGAATCAGACTCACAGGTGTGTAATGGTCTCATGTGAGGATTTGATTATTTCTTTAATTTCTTGTAGTTCCTGGGGCTCCTCCAAGACGGGTGGAGGTGGAGGTCATCAACTCCACAGCAATTAAGGTGATGTGGCGTTCTCTTACGCCAGGCAAACAGCACGGACAGATCCGTGGCTACCAGGTTCATTACGTGCGTGTGGAAAACGGCGAGTCTCGAGGCCTGCCTCTCATCAAGGATGTGATGCTGGCTGATGCCCAGGTATGACCATCTCGCAGTTTTCCTTCTACAAATTAGCTGTCAGAAAAATGCAAATCCCACCACGCAGCATGCATTTATCGTGCACCGATCACATTAAAAATTGCAAACATATGCGTAAGGCATTGGCTTTTTTTCTTCTCATGCAAATCGCGAATTGTCTAGTTAATCCACGCTGTTGCAGCAGGAGTATGGGGAGCGATAGGGCTCTTGCCTTGTAGATTTCATTTCATGTTGCTGTAATATTATTTCTCCCTCAGCCCGTCGACACACAATAAGAACTATAATCAAAGCTTCACTCATCTTGTCCTCCTTCTTCTACCTCAATGGCTTTTATTAGGAATGTCAAGACCCCTGCTTCATGGCAACATGTGCAATGAAATATTTATGTGTGCTTGTATCCAGTGCAAAGACTTGGAGAAAATGGGCACGGAACTATTTCACCACAATTTAGACTTTGACTGGCAGAACTGGAAACGATGCTTTTTGGGGGTTTGTTTGTCTTTGTTGGGGTTTTTTTTTCCGTCAACACATTTCTAGTGATGACTGTGTGTAGTACCGGCGTTTCAAATGGAGATTTTGAACAACTGGGAAAACAAAACACAAAAAAAGTTTAATGCATTCAGGCCAAGCACCACATGCACCTCTTTTTTATATCTATTTATCTTAGTTTGTATCATCATTAATCCATGTAATGCTACATTTTAATGCCATTGCTGCTTGTAGTTATCAATATATAACACTATTGTGCCTTTTTGTCAGCTGAACAGTAACATAATTAAACTAGCAGACCTGTACAGCTCTCCTCATAACATAAACTTCAAACAGCTTCTTTCTCTCCTGACCTCCTAAAACCAGTGACCTATTTCTGATACCCATCCCCTGCTCCCAAACCTCTTATGCCCCCGTCTCTCACAATCCTATTTCTTCCCTTTCTTTTTTTCTCTCTTTCTTTGAAAAAAATATTGCTCTCTCTCCTGCACTCTTTGGCGGGGGGGGGGTTAGTGGGAAACGGACGATACAGCTGAATATGTGAGTACGAAGCTTCACCTGGGTGCTTTGTGTGCCTGAAAGAGTGTAAACAGAGGGTATTGCATCAGCCCAGTTAGATTCACAGGTTACACAGCCCATCCGATCCTTGTTCATTAAGTCTGGACAACAGTGTGGCTCAGGGGCTTAGCTCTCTGGTGACTCGGTCTAAACACTATATCTATGCATAACCAAGAAAAAGGGGGCTTACGTCTGTCATCATTTAGTTTGTACACTTGATGGCTGATGCAATACCCACTGACCGCTGTGCCTGGAATGCTAACGCTATTCGTATCATACTGTGTCCTGACAGTGTGTTGTGTCTTGTGCTCTGGTGGTGTTTGTATGATTTTTTCCCCCTTCTGTTTTGTGTTTGTGTGATCTGTGCTCCATAGATATATATTCTTTTTAATGTGGTGCCTTAGAAGTACTGTGCTTCCTTGAGTTTTGTATATTGAGACGGTAGTTTACAGAATATCTCTGTACGACCCACATTGTGATCATTCATATTTTTTACTTTGCACAGAATGTTCTCTACCTTTGAACCAGAGTCCATCTATATTACACGAGTACCATGTCAAGTGCAACACACTACTTATAGCTCATTTACCTTTATTGATTTCTCCCATCCTTCTGCCAAACTAGTGCCTGTTAAAAACCTAATTCTGCATTCGTTCAAACCTTCTCTCTTGAAAGATTCATTAGAATTGATCGGAAGCCTCTCTTTGAAGAGGACTCAAGGAAACTTAATGGCTGAGGTAAAAAACTGCCAGGGAATGGCCAGGATGTATTCAGCATGCATTTATCAAAGTTAAGTTGTTGATTGGAATATTGCTAAAGGACTAAGTGGAACTACCTTCCATTTACATGCATAATGTCACTCCTCCACCTTGGCAGATCTAAGAATTTATGTAATGGAAATGTCTTCCATTACACAGGGGGAAACATTACATTTAATGCATGCCTCGTGAAAATTAATAAAGAGGAGCAGGAGACACTTGGCTTAGATTAACATTCTGCATAAGGCGGTTTGAGCTGCACGAAGTGGGGTCAAATCATGAAAAATTCAACACGTATTTTGACATTTTCCTGTCTCTGCTTCTTCCGTGTGTCCCATAGGAAATGGTCATTGGAGGACTCAAGCCAGAAACCACTTACTCCATCACAGTGGCAGCATACACCACCAAGGGGGATGGTGCTCGGAGCAAACCCAAACTGGTGGTGACCAAAGGCGCAGGTTAGTACAATGATAAATAATTGATTTGTTTGTTATCATAGAACCTTTGTTCGTGCAGCAGTAAAGCTAACTTGTTTTTCTGCCTCTGACTGAAGGGTTTTTCGCTCAGGGACTCCTGTTCGTTCCCATCCAGCTGTCTCCGCTATGATTGTGCTATGATTGCTTGTTTGCATTTATTTAACAATACTCAAAGAACCCTCGCAGAGAGTCACAATATAGTGTGATTAACTGATTCGGATCTGTTTAGTAGACACGAACAAATGCAATAATGAATAATTTCAAGAATTTCTGACAGTTAACTAAGTGTAATTAGGACTCTTTATCGACAGCGCCATAGGCTATGATATTAACAGTGTGTTCAGCTACTCAGGGCTGTTATTCAGGGCACATCTAAGTCTAAGGTAGTGTTTGCTTTTATCAGTGCTGCGTTTATCATTTGAGTCATGTCCTGAAGGCTAGCCACAGATTTTTAGAGATCAAGGCCACGGATCTTTTAGAGACCAGGGCATGGTGTGAGTTTTTTTTTTTCCCTAAGACAGATTAGGAGAGCATGAAAACACCTGTTGCTCTTTAGTTTCAGCTGTATATTAGAGCCTGCACTCTACAAAGCATTGTTTTCTTCACATTTCTCCTTTTTTTTTCCACCGGTGAGCATACCAGTTTGTCTAGACTCTCTATGCCTGCCTAAAAGCTGGTAGTTTGTTTAGAATGAGCATGATCTGCAGAGGATGTAAAAAGCTTGCATACCCCTGCTAAAATGCCACATTTTTGTAATGCAAAAATAGAAAAAAATATATATATATTATTTAGAAATGTTCTACCTAAAATGTGACCTATAACCTGTACAATGTGGTTCAAAACCAGATCTGTTAGGGGGTAAAATAAAAATAAATAAATAAAAATAATGTAGTTCCATATCAACAAGCTTATGTTTTGTGTTTAGTTTAATTGTAGGTACATTCAGTCAGTTCGTTTCCAAGGCAACGTATACCAAAACAAACAGCAAGGAAACAGTGAGGACAATAAATAACAAATGAAATGATGTAAAAGTGACAATAACTAGACCTGAATAAAGTTGATGAAAAAACAAGAAGTCAGGGAGGCGGATTTTCTTACAAAGAAAATTAGCAAAATTTTGCAGCAACATCTATCAAGTCTCCCAAAAGGATGTGGAGAAATGTTTCTGGTCTGATGAAACCAAGGGTAAAATTCCAAAGAGCTTTTTATTACAACCAAAGCAATGCATACCACCAAAACAATGACATACCCGCGGTGAAGCATGGTGGTGGCAGCATCATGCTTTGGGGGCATTTTCTTCAGCTTGAGCTGGAGCCTTAGTTAAGGTGGAGGGAATTCTGAGCAGTTTCAAACACCACTGAGTTTTGGCACAAACAGTGAAGTTTATGCTAGAAAGCATTTTAACGTTTAGTGTGCCAAAAACTGAAAGCATGCATCCAGATCAACAGAAGAATGGCTTGATTAGAAGAAGGTTAAAGTTTTGAAATGGCCAAGCCAGAGCCCAGAACTGAATCCAAATGAAATATTGTGAGGTGACCTGAAGAAAGCAGATGATGCAATCGGACAGATTTGGAGCACTTTTGCAAGGAAGAATCGGCAAATATTAGAAAGTCACGATGCACTGCGCTTATAGGCACCAGCACCATAAGAATGAATTATGTTATAACGTCAAAAGGTGCTTCAACAAAGTGTTAGTTTGAGAGTGCATATTTATGCACAAGGTTATTGTAAGTTTTTTATTTTGCAGTTGAGTTGCAGGGTCTGTAGGTCATGTTAGAGGTTGAAAAAGTTCAAAAATTATTTTGCTTGGTCTAATTTTTTTTTACATCATAAAGTAAACTAGCATTTTGACAATGGTGTGAAGACTTTTTATATTCACTGTGAACTTCAGGTTGACTTGCTATGAGTTTGAAAGCTTTCTGTAAGTGGTTTTAGGCCATTAAACTAAGATTGTGTATGCATGTACTTGAGAAGGCCTCAAAGTGCCAATATGTGCACAACTGTATACATACAGCACATACTTCCGATTTACTTGCATACGCCTGCATACATGCAATCAGAATAAGTGTTTTTTGACGCTATTATTATTTTAAAATAGTGAGGGATTGGGATGCAAGGATTTAATATATGTTCATTTGTTGTTTCTGTGTTTTGTTTTGTTTTAAAAAGTAAAGAAAGAAAGAAACCCGCCATTACCTACATTCACTGTCTAACCAAACCAAAATTACAACAAAGCAGTAGCACTACTAAACTAAAATACTTCCTGGATTTTGGTTCAGTGTCTGATATGGGACTTTACTACCTGGTCTGGTCTCCAGGAAATAGACAGTGGCTGCAAGCAACAATGAAGTAGGTTACAGAGCCTCTAGCAACCACTAGACTAGCTGACATGCAGAAAACTAAGCTTGTTGAATACATTCAATGCTCAAAATGTGTTCTAAGCTACAAGTAACAAAAACACTGGATATATACAGGGACACAAAAAAAAACCTAAATCAGGGCTGGCTGGAAGAACAGATTGGCTGTACTTTTGAAGCAGGTGGAAGAATTACTGCTGCAGCTTGATGAGAGCACAGGACTGGGGCACTGTCCAATCAGTAACGACAGAAGGCAGAATGAAGGAAGAGCAGTTAGGCTGGCATGCAGGATGTAAAAAAAAGTGCAGGCACTAAATTCTGATCTTGGGGTTACATTCAGAATTACCTTACAAAACAGTCAGAAGACTCAAAAAGACAAAGGACAAGGTGGTGTAATGGTCGAGTAATGTTCAAAAAAATGCTTATATCTTGATAAAGCTGGTGTCTTTCAGTCCATGCTCTCATTCCCTTCCATTCCCCCCAAAAGCAAATAGCTTTAAATCCATCCACCCATCTATCTTCTATTTCAGAAGTTCTTCACATAGATATTTTAAAAACGCAGTATTTCTGCTTTGCTGAATCTTTATCAGGATTTGATTCTTTCGCCTGTAACGATATGTGCAGACCTGTAGAGTGGTATGTCATACGCTCCTGTACACACAACACATTTTCACAACCTAACGTGTGTCCCATCTCGTGACAAGTGTGTGTTACAGGTGTCAGGGAGCATGGCGCTGCCAAAGGGGCCTGAGCGAGTGCTGTCACTCTCCATCCTTCTGTCAGGACTGGCTGACTGATGCGCCATTCCAGAGCAATTCTGTTTGTCCCTCGAAGGGAAAGCTTCTCCTTTTTATTATGATTGAATTAAAGAACTAGTTTATGCCAGGGGCCAAGATAAATAGAATAGGGTAAGAGGTGAGAGATGGGGGTGTGGGGGGAAAGAAGTAAAAACAGGCTTTCTTGGAGGTAAAGCAGATGTCCTTCTTGTCCCAAGCACTGTTAGGATGCTTGGGACATTGGCAATTTTCAAGGCAATTTTCTTTTGTTGTTTTTTTCCTCCAGAGCAAGCTGAACTAATTGAATAGTTACATCTTTGAATTACAAAAACTTCAGACAACATGAGAACAGGTGACAGAATCATCAGATTATACACAGTTCACAGTGTCTGTACATTCAATTACAGAGGACGGTCTCATATGATTATATTATGGTATTAGTGGACTAATCAAGAAGCCCTGCTTTGGGCTTTTGAGATTTTGTTTCCATGTACCCAGACTTCCTTTTCATTTTTAAAGTGTTCTTAAGCAATACTTCCTGAGACTTTCCTAAGGTCTGCTTTTTCACTCATTTCACTAATTACCTGACCATTTTGTAGAAGATTTTTTTGGTGTTGTTCAGTAAGACACTTTACACTGAACTATAAATCATTGAAGCATAAAGCAGACACCTATCTCAAGGGATGAAACAGTGTTGTGTTTACACAGACAGCTGAGCAACTTGGTTCAAATCGACATCAATATGTAATGAAGGAGGTCATGCCAGAGCTACAACAATGAGCGTCTACAGGCATCTGTAAAACATGGCGGAGGCTCTGTCATGGTACCAGTGGTGGAATTATGAACGCAGAAAAGCAACTGACTTTTTTTAGCATCTTTAAAATTCTGTTTTTGCCTCATATACTATATCTTCATGACTGATTTGCCTTTTTTTTCAAATATTAAGAAATTTGCGGGTGTCTCAAGACTTTTGCACAACACTGTAACTGTAACATTGTACATTCTTCAACTACAAAACTAAACAAAACACAAACTTTCATAGAAACTTTTCATCAAAAAAGCACACTAAAAATGGATCCCAACTTGTAGGAACTTATAAACCCAAATATAAGATGTTTTCTTCTTCTTCACCATGAAAAACAGATGTTCTTTGTTGAAACAACCACTCCTTCGTGTGGTTTGCACTTGTGTGAACTCACTCATAAATTGGCACACTTCAAATGAGTATTGTAAATCAATTTAATATTCTCCCACATTGTACGTCCTCTAAAAATATTTAAAAAACTTGTAACTTGTGCAATTTCTTCTAAAATCTTTTTTTTTTCTCATGAATGCACTTGAGGAGAGCAGTTACCTAAAGAAGATGTCATAGCCTTAGTCTTTTTTATGTAACATAAAGGCTTCGATACAGTGCGTCATGACAACAATGGCATGTTTTTTCTTGCCACTTCAGAAAAAAATTGTAACATCAATGGCCAAGGCTTTTTATCTTCTAGACTTTCCAACCAGCCTCTCTGGTAGTTTGGTGTATCAAAAAGGATCTGAAGCAGGATTTTGTCTGACTTGGATAAAACTGGAGTTCCATACCTATTTGTGAGACACAGATGAACAACATTTATTCTGTGGCTGAATCTCTCTTTGTTTGCTGAGTGAAAGCTAGGTTTGAAAAGTGGCTTTTCATGAGTCATATTTTTAAAACTCTTCCTTTGAGGAATACACCGAACCACAGCCAACAATAAATGGTTGTGTCCTTTAAATCTTTCATTCTTGCTCACATGCTAAAAACAAAAAAAAATAGTCAAGACTTCATTATAAGAGTCGAACAAAGTCAAAACATAATGCTACAGAGGCACAGTTGTTTATTGGTAGGCTGTGCGCCAAGTTGCTCAAAATATCAGCTTGGGATCCCAAGAGGCTATAGAGCAAGGGGGAAAACTGTTATTTTGCATCACCAGGTACCAAACATTTGAGTGGTGTGATCCACTCAAATGGATGGATTAAATCATATTAAGTTTGATTTTAATTATTTATAAATTGCATTGCAAGTATGGATGGGTATTGATTCAGATCAAATCAGCCACAACACTGTTATTTACAGCTTTAAAGATTGCTGGGTATCCCCCACTTGTAACATCTTAACTGGTTAAAACTCCCTTAGGCCAACCTCACAGTACTTGATGCATCATGCAAAAGGTTGCTGAGCTCTTTTTCTCCTTGCTTCTTTAATGGCTCCTTCTCTCCGAATGGGCCAAGTGAAATTTATTGCTTTTCTTTCTCCATTACATTTCCCACCCTACAAATTACTACTCTCCATGAATCCCTGAAATATAGGCAGATAGGATTCAAAGAAGCAAAGGGAAAATAAAGATCAGAGAGACAGATTTTACATGACCTTTCAGCATTTACAAAGTTGCGTATGCGTGACTGACGTGCACAAGAGAGGTAGGAAATGAGAAGGAAACCTGATCGTCCCCTTCTGAGTCAGACTGAGTAAGTATCAACAGTATTCTGTTAATATGGTGGCCTAATGGGAAATGTGCAGGGAGGCCCACAAGGAGAAACTGAACCAGGGTCAACCCTGAAATGGTCAAAGAGTGGAAAGAGGAGGAAGTTAGGAAATGAGAGTGGGAATTGGACATCGTGCGAAGGGAGAAGTAAAGTAAAGAAATTGGAAAGAAAAAAGGGACTGTGGGTAAAAGGAGGGTGACACAGAGGAGAGGTGGAGAGGGACAATCAAAGTGTCCTGGAAGCCCAGAATCGCTCATGTACACACACACACACATACACACACGTTTCTGCCTCCTCATATCCCTGTTGGGCCCTCTTTGCAGCTGATTGCGCCTTGTCCCCAGTCACCTTCATCATCTCTCATTCACTCATTTTTCAACCCCTCACTATGCCCTTGTTGACTTTATCATCTCCCTGTAGCACCACGCACACACACACACTCAGCCCACACCATGAGCAGTCCCCCCACCCCTCCTCCCCCTCTCTACACCAATCTGCTGGCTCAGTACCCGTGATCCCTCTCCCCAGTGTGCACTAGGCCCCAGTTTAAAATGTACAAATAATAAAACCGTTTTGGGGTACACAGGCTGTAATGGATACATATGGCAGCCTGTTGAACTTCGAAGCGAAGCACAAAAACAGAGAATCGAAGACACGTGCTGCGCCATTGCAGGATCATTCTCCCTGATTCTATTTTCTTGATTAGCAGTGATCATGAAGGGAGAGTGGGTTTCCAAATGACACCAAGCTGAGCTATAGTATGTAGCCAGGGAGTATTAGAAGCATTTGTCTCACCCAACACTCGCCGCCCCCACCTTTCCATTACCGGCAAATGCTCAGCTGACTAGCCGCCATCTACCCACTCACCTCCATCTTCCTCTAGCAACAGTCTTCAGAAAGAAAATCATTGGCAAACAGAAATGAATAATAAGCGCAGAGGAAGGAGAGTATGTGAAGTGGATTTCTCTCTCTCTCTCTCTCTCTCTCTCTCTCTGTCCCTCTCGCTCTCTCTTTCTTCTCTTTCCAGGCTCTGTTTGTGTGTCTGTGTGTTTACTGTGTGCACAAAACTTACATCTTATCACAATAAACTATATGTAGACACATACAGTATACACGGACACATTTGCACGATGATACTGCTCCACTGAGAGGCAGTAGTGTTGCCTCAGACTAATGTTGGCTTCTCCAAATTACTTTACTTTACACTGGGCAACAAGCCAAATAGCTCTATGTGCAGCTGGAATGGCGATATAGGAGATGAAGCTGGCTGGAAACCAGGGCCAATAGGCTGACACACATCAGCACAGAAAATTCAGAGTGTCCATCAAGCACAAAGATACAGGATGCAATGATTAAGGGGTGGGTGCGGGGGTGAATTCAGCTTGAATTCATCTAGCATTAGCCTCAACAAGCGTTAGCTGAAGAAAGCAAATGAAGGCATAATTATGTCTGCATAAGATAATGATGAAAAGTACATAACACCTGCAACCACATTTAATAATTTGCATTCAGTTTATTTAGTTGTTAATAAATTTATGCAGGATCAAACAGTTTTTCGGCAGGCCAACTTTGCCAAACAAATCGGCAAGCTTTTTGAGTCTTCAGTATGCAGGAGACTGTAACTCATCATTCTGTCTGACTACTGTAGATACATGTAATTAATTTCATAGCTGACGTGTCTCATTGCCTCCTTTGTTTTCTTTATTAATACTAAAGTAATGCATTTGGATTTAAATTCATAAAACAATGTGTATCTATAATAGAATACTTATAACATTTGCCAGTTGTTTGTCCCGGCCCCAATTTTTCTGAGAAAATTTGTTGTTTCTCAGAAAAAGGAGGGAAGGACATAGATCAGAAGATGAGCGAGGAAGCTAGAATCTATTTACATGGGGCTCAAGTGCAAATCAGCCACGCTCATCTCTCACAAAGCTTTGACAGCAGCTTGAGAACTAAAGGCTTCACATAACTGCTGCTGCCGCTGTCTCGGTGATGGGACCTTAAAAGGAGGGTTAGGATGAGACGTGTGTCATCCATAAGAGCAGCAAAACTGGGCCACTCTGAAGAATAGTGTCTGGACCCCAAGAGTAGATCATCCATTTTACAACAAGAGACAAACAAGGCGCTGTTCTTCGCTTAAAGTTTTAGTGGTGCTTTGCTGTAATGCAATGATTTTTGGCTTCAGCTTCCATGTATCATGAAATGGTAATGGGTACAGCCATCACTTAGGAATTTAAGCGTTTTGGGGATCTTCTGCATTTCTAACTCACTTTGTTAGCTTATTGACTGTAAGTTCAAACAATTTCCCCGAGTTTTGTTCATCTTGATCTTTACCTTGGACACATAGACATTGTTTTATGTGCGGTATCTGATCCAGCTATGTTTTTACCATCCTTTGTAAATGCTTCCGTCGTATACTATTTGTATCAATAGTAACAGTGTTGATGATTTTGCTACACAGTACAAAAACTCAGTGCACTTTCTATAACACAAAACATAACTCCTATAGCTGAAGGAAAAATTGAACATAAACGATGGTTATATGTCATGAATGACTCTCAACGCTCACCCATATGTACCATTTTCGTGTCTCTTATTTAAAAAACGTGCAGTCTCATAAAACTGCAATGCAAAGACATCACGCTTTTTATTTCTTTGTTTCTGCAGTACCTGGTCCGCCCTATCTGTCAGTGGCTCAGGACTCAGAGACATCAGCCGTGGCTCGCTGGGATCCTCCAGATCTAACCAATGGCATGGACCTGCAGGGTTACCGGCTCCAGTTTGGCAGAAAAGATGTCTCTCCTTTGGCCACACTGGAATTTGCTCCCCAAGAGCGGCAGTACTCTGTGGGCAACATTCACCGGGGGGCAATTTATCTCTTTAAGATCTCTGCCAAGAGCAGGGGTGGCTTTGGGGAAGAGGCTGTGGTAGAACTCAATGTGCCTGAGAATACGCCAGGGGGATACCCACAAATTAACGAGGGCTCCAATGTGACATGCTGCTCAGTGCAGCTGTCCTGGTCTCCACCAGTGCTGGCAGAGAGGAATGGGGTAATCACAGAGTACACTTTGGCCTATAAAGAAGCTGGCACCAGAGAAGCTCCACGGGAACTCCACTTACCCCCCAGCCTCTCCAGCTATGTGCTCAACAGCCTCAAACCGAACTCAGCATATGACGTGAAAATACGTGCACACACCAGTGTAGGTCCAGGGCCCTACAGCCCACCTATCCAGTATCGGACCGTGGCCTTTGATCCAGCAGGTAGGGCTTGCCTGTTTGTCTATGTTATCCAACCCAGTTGGCGGGGGGTTGGAAATTGGCTATAAATAATCTGCAACAACACAAAAACTGCCCACCCCCTCCTTCAACCACCTCCACCTCTCCTCAAGAAAGAGGAAACATTGATATTTAAATTGCTTGCCGTGGGATACTTACTTCACTAACCCAAATCAGGTAAAAGATAAGTCAGTAAGTTATAGTCAGTCATTTTGAGAAAGAGGAAAGAAGCCTAGAATTTCAAGGTAAGTGCAATTTGGTCAGACACTCTTCTCAGTCATTCTTGCAGCCTGTTGCCAAGCACAGTCACTCAGCTAATGTCATCTCACATCCCCAGTTTACAAACAAGGTAGGATCTCAATCAGATCTAGTCACTTTGAGAGTAAGTGTGGACTTCTAAAATTGCAAATCTCTCATTTTGGTTCTTTATTTTATTTTTGGTTTAAGATATTCTGCCCTTCCTAACTCCCTTCCTCTCCCAGAACCTCATCCCCCGTCCCCCTGTCCTTTGACAGGACAGCTTGTGGCATGGCATCCCACAGATGCACCGCTAAGGACTGTTAGCATGCTATGTTTTGGGTTTGTCTCTTTGCCTACACGGCATCACGTTGGTAGCGCCAACCCAGACTTAGTAGAGGTGTAGGATCAGTTGGCATTGGGACCGCATGGGTCAGTTGTTAATCATCAAATGCTCGTGGTTCAAAGATAATGATGAGCTGGGTTGGCACTACCCACGATGGCTAGCCAGTAGGTACACCCTTGTGCTCCATGGGTTTGTTGTCCATGAGTCTTACGTGCTGTGTGTCCTAACCAATCGCGTTGCCCTTCTCACAGCCAATCACAGCTCACCGTTACACTCACTTTCCTACCCAGAGGAACGTTGCAGGGGAAGAACAGCCTTTTTTTTTTTCTTTTTTTTTTTAAAAAAGCAAAAACGCAAAATCAGGTTTCTTTATTTGTTTCCCTTTCTTTCTGATGTAAAAATGGTCCATTCACTTATGATACACCCTCTTTCTTTTTTTCTTCTTCTTGCGTTTGTGCACTCAACAGATGTTCCAAAGAACTTCACTGTAAAGTGGGCCACCAAGTCCACAGTGGTCATTGCTTGGAAGTTTTCTGAAAGCAGGTCCCCGTATAAATGCACTGTGAGTATAATGTTGTAAAGCATTCCCACTGTGTAATTTAGCATCCTTGAAGTTGAATTCAATTGAAAACTGTCATTCAGTTTGTCATATTTCAGTGACATGAGTTACCACTAAGCCATCTTCCTCTTTTACTCTCTATTCCCCCACCAATCTGCTGATCGACTATCACTCTAATCCTAGATTGAGTATAACCGCCAGAAGATGGATGTGGATGCCAGGCAGCTGAAGGTGTTCGTCACTGGACTAAGACCTAACACCACCTATGAGTTCACAGCGATCTGTCAAGAAAGCATAAATGGTGGGCAAAGACATCGGGTAATAGCCAGGACAGCGCCGCTCATGCTGACCAGGAAACCCAAGTTGGACATCTACAGTAACTCGGATACCGCGCTCACCATGTCCTTTCCATCATTTGACAGCAAGGATGTCAAGTGAGTTTTGAGGGCTAAAAGCATCTGCGAGCTCTGTTTGAATTGTCTTGAAGGGTTAGGGGTTGCTGTCTTCCTTCTCTCTCCCCAACCGGTTGCAGCAGATGGCCCCGCCCCTCCCTGAGCCTGGTTCTGCCGGCGGTTTCTTCCTGCTAAAAGGGAGTTTTTCCTTCCCACTGTCGCCAAAGTGCTTGCTCGTAGGGGGCCATATGATTGTTGGGTTTTTCTCTGTACGTATTATTGTAGGGTCTACCTTACAATATAAAGCGCCTTGACACGACACAACACAACTGTTGTTGTGATTTGGCACTGTATAAATAAAATTGAATTGAATTAATTGAAAAAGTTTAAATGTTGACATTCTTAAAATCTGACGTGACATCTGTTGAGATCACTAGGTAATGAGTATGTGACGTGGACTGCTGGTAGTTGCTAGGCCCTTTGAGAGAACCGAATTTTCACGTCAATTTAGTGTTGAGTGTGAGGCCATTTTTAATGTAAATTCTGTTACAATCTTAAAGGATTGTTTATTAAAATCAAATCTTTATTGTGCTTTCATGCTGTGTTCACAGGAACTTCTACGTAGTAGTGGTGCCGCTTAAGAAGACCCCAGGAACTGTTAAAGACTTGAAAAACCCTGATGAGATAGACATAGAAGAGGTAGCGCACACAATAAGCTTTCAAGTTGTTTTTTTGTTTGTTTGTTTGTTTGTCATTTTGGCTCTGTATACCACCACAGTGGATTGTACAACCAGCCAACACATGATTAAATTGGAGACTTTCATCTATAATTGAAGGGATTTAACAAGGCATATATACACATATTCCCCCATTTTTAGAGGCTCAAACGTAAATGGACAATGGACTGACAAGCAGTTTAATGGGCTGGTCAGATTTTTACATTCTTATTCCAAGAAAAATTAAGCAAATATGAGATCTGCAGTCGATTCCAAGTGTTAAACTTGGATTTGGTGGCTTCTCACTGTTAAAGCTGAAAGTCATTTCAGTTACTTCTTGACTACCTGATTTTAAATAAACTGTGATGACATACAGAGGCAAAATTGCAAAAATTGCATCATTGTACATAAACAGTAGTTTGCATGTTCTGTCCCCATTGTGCACATCATGTACCCATGTAGGCACACAGAACACAGACATAAGTAAATCTCAGCTATGCTAATTTCCCCCCCCCTCCCCCCAAAGCATGCAGAAGAGAGAATTACACAGTCTTCTCCTACTCATAACCATAGCTCGAGGTCACCTTGAGCACCAGATCAACAGCAGCCATCCCTATTGGATTTGGGATTACACACATTCCCTCTGCTTAGTGCCCGCCTCTGTCTGCAGTCTAAACTGAATGAGAGAGGATTGATGTAGGGGAAAGGGTTGCATGGTTGCATGGAGCATTGTCAGAAATGTTGAAGCTTTTAGAATCTTAAGTCTGCAGTTACACCTACAGATTGTTTTCTTTGATCTCAGGAAGAGTTCAAGACCTTCTACAAAACAGCCACTTATTCAAGAGACCCACTGCTTATGTATTTGAAAATTTGTACTGCTGCCATATTGCAGTTTTTTATTTCCAGTTTATTGAATTGATGTCATTTTTTGTGCTTAAATAATAGCTCTTGTTTTGTTTAAATTTGTATTTAAAAAACATTAACATTATAAACACTTTCTGCACTCAGAAACTCTCATTAGGTCTGACTTGAATGTTCTCTATATTTAGTCTTTGATCTGCCAAAATTTTAAAAATACACACACCCTCTCACACATAAAGAAGTACAATAAAACCTTTTTACGTCAATCAGCTGTTGAGGGAGGTGAATCCAAAGCGCCGTTCACGCCGTCAGCTGGACCAGAAGAAACCCTACATCATAGCCTGCTTCAGGCAACTGCCCGCTAGCTTCACAGTAGGATCTGAAAACCGCCACAGTAACTGTGAGAACAAGCCTCTTGAACCTGGCCAGGAGTATGTCTTCTTCCTGCTGGTTGAACTCAATGCCACTAGCGGGGTAAGACAGTTCAGTCGAATTTTTGTCAGAGTGGATTTAATTATGCGGTTTTCTTCAGTTAATAGTGGATCTCTGAATGCTGATTTATCTAAACCTAACACATTTATGCTTCTTGTAGTATTCAATTCAGTTTGTTCAATTTGTATCTTTGGGTTTTATGCGCTGTGCTAATCTTTGCGAAAAATTGTTTCTGTTCAGAAAATGTTTGCAGCAAGCCCATATACCGACACGGTGGTGACTCCTGAGCTGGTCGTGGACCCTTTGCCAGTAGACGCTGGAGATGGTCTCATATGGGTGTTGGGCCCCGTCCTGGCTGTTGTCTTCATTATCTGCATCGTCATCGCCATTCTTCTGTATAAAAAGTGAGTTGGCTTGGGAATTTCTGTTTGTGGTGAAACTTGTGTGTAAAGATGTCAGAACCTCAAATAGATGTGAAGTTTAGAGTTTGGTTTTTCTTGTCATTTCATGTCAAACCCCTTATTTGTAGTCAAACTGGGGAATTGGGCTATCTTAAATGATTGCATGCTAGGAGGCATGTTGAACGAGGGTCTTATTATGTTTTCATGGCAGCATGATATTCAAAGTCCCAAAAACACAGTTGCATGTAAATATGAAACTTTTTTTTGTGGAAAAAAAAGATGGTCGTGGGAAGTGAGCTGGTTGGAGAAAGAAGAGAGGAGGAGATTCTTTGAGATGGTGCTCGGCTAGTAGAAAGAATATGTCAGTCAGTAGATGTCAAAAGTGTTTATTCACAGCGAGTATAGGAAGGGTGATAAATTCAAGGGAACAATAAAATAAAGGTGTGGTGCCAAAAGTAGACCTTGGTAAAGCATTCATCCAAAATGTGTTGCTTCGTTTGTTGTTGATGTTGGTTAATAGAACGTGGACAGGGCTGTTGTCGTCATGAAAGGGACAGGATAGAAATGTTCTATCACAGGACTGGAGTGATTCTAGTGAGCGTGCCACTGCCCTCCCTCTAAATGGACACAAACCATGAAACCAGTATGATCTCTACCACATAAAAAGTAATACGCATTATAGAGGAGTGCAGCTATCATGTTACAGTATCATAACTAAAGGTTTTTCCTACATATTGTCAGAGTCTGGATGTGAAATTAGAACTGCGAATTCTAGTGTTCAAGCACTTTTTCTAGTGTTGCCTAAGTTACCCAATAATAATGTTAGTAATGACTAAACTACTAGATTAAAAACTGGGTGATCTTTTTTTTTACTGTAATGGAGATCAAACTTGCCTTTAAAGCCCCAACACCTCTGCTCCTCTGAGTCAAGACTAAGTGAACTCTCTGTAGCTTCGAGCTTTGGAAAATGCACATGCAGTCAGTATATCGCCCTTTTTTACTGTTAGCTGCAGATATTAGCCTCAGGGGCTGCAAATCCAAACAGAACAATGTTGCAAGAGGTTGCCCTACATACCAGGAAAGATCCCTGAATTATCTAGAAGGGGGTAGGACTGGTGTGAGAAGCATGAGCAGGGCTCGCTACTGTCAGATGATCCGTGACTATCTGACCTTGGTTTACCTCCATCTTGAATGGTTAGTGGGAGAGTAACATCTCTCCTTGAATCTCTCTCTTTTTTCTCTTCTCTTTCACTCCACCTCACTCTCCCATCTCCCCCATCTCTCCATGGTGAATAGTGTTTCCCAGGACTGCCCTTGGCCCTGACATTCCCCTTTCCTATCTGTATCTGCACCCTTCGCACACACACATACACACACACGCATGCACGCACACATCCACAGACACACAAATGCAGGGCTCTCGAATGTATGCGCTTACTTACACATTTCATTGAATACGCACTCATTCCAACTCATTGACACGTGCACACACTTGCACTCATGCACACAACTTCTCCCAATGCTGATGAGCTTTATCTCGCTTTTTTGCGAGCCCAGCAGCGACCCCTGTGAATTTTAAACTGCTCTCTATTGATTTATCTCTCTTCTTGCCTCCCCATCTCCCTTTCTCCTTGTGTGTTGTGTTTTCACCATCTTTATATATTTATTTGACTCCTATTGCTTTCTCTGGAAACAGCAAACCCGACAGGTAAGGCTTAGTCTTACTTAGATTTAATGCATTTTTCAAGACAAAATAGCCTGCCTCAGCACAAAATGCCCTTAATTAGTGAGAGTGAAGGAGACTTGTTCATACTCGATACATGTTACCAGCTTCCCAGTCCTTGATTTTGCTTCAGTCTTAGCTTTTCTGACCGACTGAGCTACCAGTCAGTCAGAGTTACTGAGTAGATAGTGAGGATGGGATCTGTTGTGCTGGATCAAGTGTGCGTTAAAGTTGTTTTTCTTTTTCTTTCTTTTTTTTTTGTCTTTTTTTTTGTACGTCTTCCCCTCTTTCTTCTTTATGTTTGACTTACTGTCCAGCCACAAAAGAAAAGAGTCGGAGCCACGCACGAAATGTCTGCTGAACAACGCAGACATTACACCCCATCACCCCACAGACCCCGTGGAGGTGAGACGCATCAACTTCCAAACTCCAGGTAAGGCAAAAGGTGCACAACACTCTGAATGAAGAACAGGAAGCTCATTCATCTCATTCTAAAATTGTAGAGCAACAAAGGATTAGAAGAAGTTTCTTTTTCAAATAAAAATATTGGAGGCTGTCAAGGAGGTTTAATCCAAAAAAGATCTCACGGGCTGCATACATGTGTGAATCTGCAGAAGACCTTTTTTATTGTTGCACAATTACAATTCAGAGAGAAAACCTTTCATGAAAGCAGAATATAAATGTATGGTTATGCATTAATACACTTTACGTGTGTCGTGACAGCAGATTGTTACACTTACACCCACATGTGCTACTCAAAAATGATTGCATATGTGCTTTTGCGTACACCGTGTCTGAGTCCCCCCATATCATTGTGTTTGACATAATTTGCCATCATAACAGCCTGTAGGCTATAAGCATGTGTTAGCCATATCCCCATTAACCGCTGATGAATAAGAAAGAGTTTGAAATTTTGTGCATTGTCAGGCCTGTCTTTTTTATACCCTGGCTTTCTACGTGGTTCCATTTTATCTTTTTTTCAAAAAGGTCTCAAAGACTTTAGAGTCAGACCTGTTACAGATCGTCAACTTTTCTTTAATGTCAGGTGTGTTTCCAGAACCACTAAAAACTGCTGTAATTAAACCTATACTAAAAAAGGACAATCTTGACAAGACACAAATGAACAACTACAGGCCGATCTCAAATCTCCCATTTTTAAGTAAGATCATTGAAAAAGCAGGTTCTCAACAGCTCAATTACTTCTTAACAGAGAATAACTGCTATGATGCCTTCCAGTCAGGTTTTTAGACAGAACCACAGCACTGAAGCTGCTCTGACCAAAGTGTTTAATGACATATGTCTGAATACAGACAGTGGAAAAATGTCAGTCTTCGTTTTACTGGATCTCAGTGCAGCATTTGATACAGTTGACCACAACATATTACTCAAACGACTGGAGAACTGGACAGGTCTTTCAGGAACTGTACTAAACTGGTTCAAAACATACTTAGAAAACAGGAAATACTTTGTATCAATAGGTAACTTCACATTTGGCAGACAAGTATCACATGTGGAGTTCCCCAAGGTTCCACCTTGGGACCTCTTCTGTTTAACATTTACATGCTCCCACTGGCACAGATTATAAAGAACAACAAAATAAACTATCACAGCTATGCAGATGACACACAAATATATATCACAATGTCACCAGGAGACCGAGGCCCTGTACAGGCTCTTGGTAAATGCATTGAGGAAATTAATGACTGGTTGTGCCAAAATTTTCTCCAGCTAAACAAAAACAAAACTGAAGTAATAGTCTTTGGAGCCAAAGAAAAACGATTACAGGTCACCAGAGAACTTCAATCTATACACCTAAAAACCACCAACCAGGCGAGAAGTTTAGGTGTAGTGATGGATGCAGACCTAAACTTAGAAAAACACATTAAGACAATAACAAAGTCAGCTTACTATCACCTCAAGAATATTTCAAGGATAAAAGATCTGATGTCTCAACAGGACCTGGAAAAACTAGTCCATGCATTCATCTTTAGTAGGCTTGATTACTGTAACAGCATCTTTACAGGTCTACCTAAAAAATCAGTCAGACAACTACAGCTCATTCAGAACTCTGCTGCTCGAGTCCTCACTAAGACCAAAAAAGTGGACCACATCAGTCCAGCTCTGAGGTCTTTACACTGGCTGCCTGTCCGTCAGAGGATAGACTTTAAAGTTCTGATGCTGGTCTATAAAGCTCTGAATGGTTTAGGACCAAAATACATCAGTGACCTCCTGACCCAGTATGAACCTTCCAGATCCCTCAGGTCATCTGGATCCGGTTTTTTATCAGTTCCCAGAGTCAGAACCAGACACGGAGAAGCTGCATTCAGCTTTTGTGCTCCATATATCTGGAACAAACTCCCAGAAAGCCTCAGATCAGCTGAAACACTCAGTTTATTTAAATCCAGGTTGAAGACTCATCTCAGCTGCATTTGAATAAAGCACCAAATCCGCACTGTTTTACTTTTAAGCTTAAATTTCAAAACTTACATTCTAACTACTGATTTTATCTACTGTTCCTTTTTTTTTTTTTTCATTTTAAATTATGCTTTTTATTTGTTTGTTTTTTTAATGTTTCTGTAAAGCACTTTGAATCACCTTGCTGTTGAATTGTGCTATATAAATAAACTTGCCTTGCCTTGCTTTATTTCTGATGATCATCTGCGCTAAAGTCTGGTTTCTCCAGCCATAGCTTTCTGACATCTTCCCCCTGGCTTTCAGACTGATTTTCTGTTTGTTTGCCTTTTTTTTATCATCAAGCCTCCTGTGATTTGACCACACTGACATCTACGGATTGTTGACTCTGGTCTTAGCTGCAGTGGAAGTGTTTTTCTTATGCTGTCTTTGTTTTAGTTAAGTTTCAGTGTCCAGTTACAAGTTGTGGTTTGCAAAAAAAAAAAAATGCAGTTGGCACATCTGTCGGACAGTTACCTTCCAGCATAAAAGCTCGCTATGTATCTAAGTAGCCTTTGTACAGATTGGTCCAAGCAAACAGCTAATAAGGGAGACAATTCTCTATAAGTGGAATAAACACACCCAACCTAGTTTCTGCTTGTTTCTTTTCTTTTATTTCTTCATTTATTTTTTTGCCTGCCGTCTTTCTGTCTTCGAGCCGAGATGTTTTTTTGGCCATCCATCTGTCATCCATGGCCAGTCTCTGCTCCATCAAAAGGCTCAGATTTCAAAATAAAGCATTTCTCTTCAGCCCGGACATGCCGCCTTGAGTTTGTATCTTCGAAGGAAAGAGAGATTTCTTTACATCAGAGGACAGAGAAGCAAGGAGACTCACAGAGACACTTACAGAGAAATGCTACTGTTCCCATCTTTATCTTGCTTGGCATTCAGAGTCCTATCAGAGGTTTCTGTAACCACAATGTTATAGTGGCCGCTCTTACGTTTTGAGATTTTCTCCTGTGCTTACCGCTGTCCTTCAGCCTTCCTTCAATAATAGTCACTCTCATTACAAATGCTTGCTCTCTTTTATACAACAGTCACCAGTATATGTTAAGACTTGTCTTTATACTCGACGAGCATTCTCATTCCACAGCCTCGCCGTTGTTCCGCAGAATTGGGCGCTGTCGTTATCTCCGCACCCGGGGAATTTAATTTAAATGGACATTTTAGCCCAATTAAGTGGGCCGGTGAGCATTTGTGAACATCCCCATCAGCTAATAGCGATCATTGTTCAAATGAGCATACTCCCCGTGCAGTTATCCAAGCTCTCTCAAATCCAGCCGAGCATATGCCGTATCGGCAATGTGTGCTCGCTGACCCCTAGTGCTGAGGAACATAAAATATGTTTTTGATTAGCCTTCCAACAGGCATCATGTTTCAGAGAGAGTGTGCACATCTTGTGTGTTTGTGCACGCCTGTCCATGTATGCTTAAAAGCCTGTAGGTGATATGACAGCCTCACAATGACATCCCATAACTCCTTGGGGCACAGAGTGACTTGTTTTGTCATTATCTTCCATTGTGCCTAGGGTTTAATTGGCAAATGGGGCCAAAGTAATGAAGCATCACGACTCGGTGGATATCTACTGTCTATCTGCAGCTAAGTCCTCCCTTTCGCCCAGAGTGCTCGCTTTTTTTTCTTCATCGTTTTATTCTTTTTCTGCTCTTCTTTATATTAAAGTTAGAAAGCTTTTTTCCTACAACAGTTAGTGATTATCACAACACTCCAACTAGCAATAAAGAAATAATTAAATGTACTTATAATAAACATTTTCATGTGATGAGTTTGATTTCCCGAGGGTCATATGGGGTATGATCAAAATGTTCTGTGACTGCGGCAACATGATTTGAATTTGACCACCATCCCTCAGCGTTATCTAAAGTCCTTTGGCTGTGACACACTGCCTCCAATGCAGCCGCCATGCTTGGAACACTTTCTGAACGCATTCTTCAGTGCATCACACTGCTCTGCTGCTGCAGCCCTGATGTCCTGATGTAGCACTCAATTGTAATTGTGCCACATTTCAGGACCTTTGCACTCAATGTCTTCCATTAGACCCATCATGAGTAGAAGTTGAACTCAGCACACAACCCAGTAAATTTTGGAAAAAATAAACAGCAACCCTGCTCCTGGTCGTGATCCTAAACTTGTATTCCATCTTGGGTCTTGGAAACTGTGGACTCTTCTCTTTTTAAAGCTGCTGTTTAGTCATTAGGTTGCTGATGGAAATGATCACAACTTTAACGTGAAGGTGCTAAAAAGTGGCCAAAAAGGCTTGTACCGGGCACCCCGTGCTGATTGGACTTAGCTTGGCATCTCTTGCATCGACATGACCGTGCAATGCTCTTGATGTCAGCAGCGGTTGAACTTTTCCATTTAATGGAAAATCAAAAACAATCTTGCAGCAAACGCAGCCCCAGACCATCACACTACCACTACCATGTTTGACTGTAGGTGTTATGTTCTTTTTATGAAACGCTGTGCTAGCTTTACACCAGACATTACGCGACTCAGACTTCCCAAAAAGTTCACGTTTTGTCTCGTTAGTCCACAGAATATTTTCCCAAAAGTCTTCATCAAGATTTTTTTGGGCAAATGTGAGACAGGCCTGTTTCTTTTTGTTCAGAATGTTCATTATGGATGCTATTTTTGCCCAGTCTCTTTTATAATGTTGAATAATGAACACTGTCCTTAATTTGGGCAAGTGAGGCAATGAAGGTGCAAATTAGATGTTGAGTTCTTTTGTGACTTCCTGGATGAGTCGTCACTGCGCTCTTAGAGTAATTTTGGTGAGCCAGTCGCTTCTGGGACACTTCGCTCTGTTTTCTCCATTTGTGGATAATGGCTCTCATTGTGGTTCACTGGAGTCACGAAGCCTTAGAAATAGCTTCGTAACCCTTTCCAGACTGATAGATGCCAATGGCTTTGTTTCTCAGTTGTTTCTTTAAACCCTGGCACGATGTGTTGCTTTTTCAGATCTTTTAGCCTACCTCACTTTGTCAGACAAGTTCTTTTTAAGGGATTTATTGATTCAGCATGTCTAGCAGTAATCAAGTCTCGTTGTGGCTGTTGAAACTGAAATCAGCTTTCCAAAACTGTGGTTATTCACAGTAAATTTATGATCTATCAAGGTTTTGTGGGGGTGCAATTCCTTTCTCACATATTTGTCTAATATTGAAATTCATTTGGTTATCTAGAACGTGCGAGTGTGACAAATATGTAACAAAAGAAAACCTCTGCATACAGCATATAAAATAATACATATGTTCTTCACTATATTTATCTACAAAAGAAGCATCACTCTCACGTCACCGTTACTAAACATTTTCTTGCAACAACTTGAACGGCCAAGTCCTCCCATTCACAGTTCTGTGGAAACACACACATAATACACACTTCCATATGAACATAATCAGACATGCCTGTACTTTCTTCATGCTGTGATGAATGACGTTTAGAGACAGCGGTTCAGAGCACCACCCACTAGGTTTAATTAGTCATTGTCACAAATCAATTAGGGAGAGGGGGATGTTCAATGTCTTCATCTCACTGCGCTCCTTTTGCATCACTGCAGTGACGTCTTCTCTCCTATAGACGTCCAAAAAAATGTAAAGCCATGAATGCTTGTTTTTGCAGCTATATTTTGGAGACTCAAGCGTAACTGTTTGTTTTTGTTAATAATAAAATCCCGCTTTAGCCTGTAAGTCTTCTAATCTTGTTTCCGTTACATTAATTTCTCACTTCTTACACGTGAAGCTGAACATAATATCTCGATTCAGTTGGATAAAACTTGCCATCTTTGTATCACGCGATCGACCCTATCACTCTGATGACAGCTTTCAGCCTGTGCAAAATCTATTTTTCTTTGCTTGATGGGCAGGTTGGACACATCCCATCACATGCCATCTCTTAGCCACATGTCCTGTTAATGCTGTCACAGATGGCTCCTTTCTGCTTGAACGGTTGGGGACACCTGTGTCTACCCGGACGTAATATCGGCCGGCTGGAGCCCCGGAGGACTTCTACTCTGGAGCAGATAAGATTTTGAACCGTCACCACCCTCCTCGGAGCTCCGACTCCCATCAGCTCCGGCTCCACAGCTGTCAGCCAAGAATGCGGACACTTTTCCACACCTTTCACTCCGGGTGCTTTGGCACGAAGCCACAAACAAAGGAACCTTTCAGAGTTAGTTTTCACCAGCAAACATAAGCTGTTTTTCCCTTCTCTGTCTTCCTCACAGTCCTCTGGATGGGGCCTTTCCAACTGCTGTTTATGAAGGCTTAAATATAGCAAATCAATTATCTTATCGCTGATCTCTATAGCCGCTGATATGGGGGTTGGCAGACGGAATTTTTCCGTGGGCCCACAGAGGCTGACACCCTCAGCCAACCAGTCGCCCCCCAAGTGGGAATCTGGCACTGACTGGTATTTGGTGGTGGACGGGAAGTTGTGTTAAGATTTGGAAATGTTTGCCCTACTTTATCATGTCTGTGTGTCAGTTTGGCCTGAAACTGAAATAACATAATTTAGGCCACCCTGTGGGATGAACTGAGGTAATATTACCCTTGTGTTTTACTTCATGCCCTTGTGTTATGTTGCACATTTCATATTTTCTGTTAACATGGCATTTTGTGTTGCATTACAGCCTTTTTGAAACCATTTCCCTTATGTCTGCTGTCCTTTACAGATTCTGGTCTAAGCAGTCCTCAGAGTGAAGCAGATTTTGACTATGAAAGTTAGTCACTATGCTCTCAGAGTTTGCGTACCAGCTTTCTTTATATACGTATGGTTTTTGTGTGTGTGTGTGTGTGTGTGTGTGTGTGTTTTATTTTGTTTTAGGTATTTGAGCACCGCTTGCCTCAATTTCCAAATACATCATTTGCATTTGTTTGTTTTTTCACATGATGCAGCAAAATTTGAGCACTAATTAATTTTATGTTTGTTTCTATTGGTCCACTAGGGTGTTTTTTTTTCCTTTAATTGGATCACAATATTCACTCGGGCTGTTGGCTGTGCATTAATCTACCATGCATAAATAACCTGTGCGAACACTTCCGCTCATGTATAGCTGGTTAATAAGTGGAGGTTTTTTTTCCAAATACAACTTGTGTTATTCCTTTTTCTCTTCCTCCCAATCCTTACCTCCAAGCTGTTGTTCTCCCATCTCCCTCCTCCTTCACCACCACTGCTCCATTTCCATTCTGAACCAACGGGGTCTTTTTCTGTGCTCAGAGATAACAAGCAGAATTAATTAAAGCAGTGGCAAACAATGGCTCGACATTTGATCACCCCCTCTCCTGCTCACCGCAAAAGAATCACCCGAAAGAAAAAAAGGAGTTTCTGGTTTTTACTCTTCCCCCAGTTTTCCCTCTTTATTTTCTTTGCTTATCCACAGGCAGACGTCGACTCTTTAAAATGGAGATACACGACATCATAAATAGGCTTTTGGAAAGACCGGCTTGGCTTTTCAAAAAGAATGATTATATTTCTCAGGCATATCGACTGCAGATCAGGAGACTGGAAGTGTGTAATTAGATGTTTTTTTGTGACGTGTGTTTACTAATCACTATGTTGATTACAGCGGGAGAAAAATAGGATAGTGGATAGATAGGGGGGGAAAAAAGCTTTGAGAATGAGGGTTGTGGGAGAGAGGGGGCTGACTGCTTCAGAGTTAGGTTAAGAAAGAATAGCAATTCGCCCTTGATTGACTTTGCTTGGGTAAACTTAACAGTCAAGTCTAGCTTAGAAGCTAAATATTTTCTGGGAAATAACATTGCAGCGCGCCTTCAGGTGTGGTAGATTCATTTGTTTGGAGCATAAAGCACGTAGTTTATATTATATTTTATTAGCAAAATGAGGCATCAAAAAGCAAACAGTACTAATTATGCTGATCAAACAAATTGAATTGCATATTTGCATCAGGCTCTTATATAAGCCTTCTGCAAATAAGTGCTTCTTACCTCCTCCAGTTGAGGTAAACAAATGCCCTGGTCACTTTTTTTTTTTTTAAGAAAAACTGTAAAAGGATAACACACACACACAAATTGAGATACGTGCACATGCAGAGAAAACTACACACACCACGCGCACACAAACCCCAACACAAACATTCTTTGATCTCCCCTCAAACAACCTCTTGCTCTTGTTTTCCCAAGGAGAAGTAAGGGCCCCTCGTTTGAACACGCATTTACTTATTTCACTCATAGCGTCTGATAGTGCTTCCCTTTGAAAGCGAGGCTAGTAAACTGACAACCAAATTTCATTTTTCATCTTCTTTTTCCTTTTTTTTCTCCTTCCTTGATATCCATCGTAATGAATTCTTACAGCAGAAGCCGTTAATAACCTCGGCTCATTCCAAAGCGCCGCCGCAGAGCTTTGTTATCTCACTGAGAAAACTCAAGTATGAATAAACAAACAGTTCTGCTATTACCCGACAAGGTTTCCTTAAGGTTTGCAATTAACATGCTTAATTGAAACACAAACTCAACATGGGCTTTAAGAATAGGGGGAAACTATTAAGTTTGTCATTTAAGTGGTTTGCATTTTTTGTAAAGTAGACTGTTAATACGGCATGTCCGTGTCCGTGCCCAGAAGATGCCACGGCGTCCATTTGTCTCATGTGTACATTGTAATCTTTATGTACTTGAGACTGCCACATTGTTATATCAGTGTAAAATAAATTACCATCACTAATGAATACTGTCAGCACAGAGAGTTGGGTCCCACCCCCCCATACCCCCTCTTAAGCGCAACAAAACACGGGTGACCCCCCGTGACATTGGAGGGGGGTATTAAGCATCGTTTAAAAGGGAAAGTTAAGGATGGTTAATGTGATTATGCCGATTTGCATGCCCAATTAACCCTGAATTTTTCTGAGGTGGTGTCAACATTTTGTTGACTTTTGACCTCAATGCTCTGCAGGAAAAGAGGCCTCGTGTTTAAAAATATGGCAGTGCTAAGTATTGCCAGTCGGCGTGCAGGGACAGAGCCACAATCTACAGTTGCGCCATATTCCATTACATGGCCTCAGCATTATGCTTCTAAATGGATTAGCGACTGGAGTGCACAGCAGTGCTGATAATATTATAGTAGCTGCAACACAATATTCAGTGGATATTGAAGCAAGGAGGGAAAAAAAAAACAATTTTCCCCACCCATTTAAAAAAGCTTGTACTTTTAGTGAATGCCTTGGGATAAAAAGCAGTAGGATTTTTGGGGAGCGGTGGAAGTGTATGTTGGACTGCCTGTTTTTGGTATTGGAAGGTACCGTAGGGGTATTCATCCTTGAGATAGTGTTCGGCTAATGCCGAGCAAAGCGGCAGATGAAGGAAAAGGCTATCTTGCTTGCTTTGCACTAGCAAGCTGAAATGGAGCAGCTCACTGTGTCACTCAGCATCATTCACACTCCTAAACCTTCTGATCCCTCTCACACCTCCCTTCCTATAAGCCCCCCAGGTCAGGGCTCGATTCTAGAATAAGCAGATTTTTATAGAGGCAGCAGTAAAAAGTGGTCGCCGTGCTAACAATGCTGCACAAACAGAGCACTGCAGATTAAGGCTGCGCTAACACCGTGGTATCCATGTATAGCTAGTGAAAAACAACTAAGTCAACTTAAATTTGAAATGTCCTACTTGATCGAGACCATTCAACGACTCAACAGTATTCCCATCGAGTTGTGAGGTTTTTATTCAAATCATCTCTTGTTGATCGCAGTCGAGCTGAAAGCAAATGTTACTTTTGATTGTCTCTAATGAGGAGTTCAAGGCAATTTTGTCAACATGAGCATTCTGTTGATTGAAAGACCAAAATGGGTTTGTGGGGCTCCTCGTCTGATCTCTCCATCAAAACCTTTTATTGTTCCTCTTATGTCACTTTAAACTAATTTCCCAAGCTATCACAGTTATTGATGCCTCTGAATGTTTGAGCCATAACTGGCTACGCTCTGCAACTTTTTGTTCCTATTGGTCCGCCTGTCCGTCAGCATCGTGATCGTAGTGGGAATAATTACAATTTGGTCAGCGGGTGTATAACACAACCCTTTCTGGCAAATAATCAATCAGCCCTGCAAGATAAACTTGGCTATTTTTGAGCTCTGGCCTGGTCCAATCAAGTGCGTATAACATCACCAGTCAGCACATTTTTTTTTTTTGCTTTTTTTTCTACTGTGTGTAACATTCACGATGTCCTGCTCAAGCTTCCTCATCACTAAAACCCATTGTCTCTCGTTATTTAAGCAAAGATCAAAAAAACAAGTTACCTGTACTTTAAATGGCATGTGTGAATGTTTAGAACCAGTGTCCCGTGTGCTGTACTGATACACTTTCTTTCCTTTCTTCCCTTGTGTGGAATGTCTCTCTATGTTTTTGGCGAGCAGGTATGATGAATCATCCTCCTATCCCTATCTCAGAGCTGGCTGAACACACAGAACTTCTCAAGGCCAACGACAACCTCAAACTCTCCCAGGAATATGAGGTGGGTGGGCCAACGATTCAAACGTAAAAGTTGCCTTATAGTGTTGGTTTCTGTCCAATTGTGTTTTCATTGGGGGAAAAAAAAGGGCAGTCTCATCCGGTATGCTCTATTGTCGCATGCTTTTTCTTTTGAATTCTTTCTTTTCTGCTTGTTTTGCGTATGTGCGTGTTGTAGCTGGTGGTACTTGAGCAATTACGGTGTTTACAACAAGTATCACATACATTAGCAGCCTCCACATAGCAAAGAAAGACCTCTGCTAATGTGATTTTGGGAAAAGCGCACACTGGCACTCAGGCTTTAACATGGTATGTGTGGGAGTGTGTGTATGTTTGTGTGCAGAGGGGATAACTGAGCTGTCTGAGCTCTGAGACCGCAGCGGTTATAAATGACACCAGAGTTGATTAGAAATCAGGAGCGCTGAATCAGCTCTCGTTTGCATACAAGCAATATCCCCTCCCCACCATCCCTAAATCACTGTGCCTGTCATCTCGCTGCACACCAGGCTAAGGTGGGAAGCGGGTACACCAGCACAGATTGCCGTCGTCATGCCCGCTGGTGGATGTTGGCGGATAACGACTTCTAATAGCAATCCTGTATTTCTTGGGTATCTATTATTCATAAATCCACATCCGGGCTATATACCAAATGGACAAGCTTGTTCCGTTCTGCGGGGGAAGAGAGAGACGAGAAACGTGACGCCAAAGTTGACGCTTTGCTGCAACTTCAACTTCTAATTACTTGGTTTTGAGAGAGCCTTAAACCACCGGCTCATCTCTGTCTTCTCTCCCTCGGTCCGCCTGCCCCTTTCGCACAACCACCCCCCAGGAAAAATAAATGACCAAATTAAATAGAGAAGTGTAATTTTAATTTTGTTATTTTCTTGATGAATGGCTGCTCGTGCCGGCGCCCCGGCTTGCCAAGCACAGCTCTACAGGGCTTTGACTGATTGGTTTTTAGCCAGGCGGGATGTGCGAGTGGAGGAAAAAATGGAGGGGAAGAGGGCAGAGAGGAGAGAAGGGAGAGAGAGATGAGGTGGAGAAGTTTTGGTTAATGATGAGGATTCAGTGAGGGGAGAGAAAGCGGGAGAGTGGAGATGAAGAGAAGATAATCTCAAGCACAAACGGAAGCGAGGAAGGCGAACCGCGGCTCTGCGTAATGATACTGAAGTCGCAGAGTTTATCTGTCTGCTGTCAGGCGTTCAAGAGGCGTCGTTCTGCCAAGCCTGTCGCGTGGACACGAGCTGTCATTCATCTTCAGCCATCATCACGGAAAAAAATAAGGCGAAATGGGGAGAAATTCTAGTTTTACGAGAGAAAATATTCTGCCGATTTTTTAAATGTACAAATTCCTTAAATGTCATTTGTGGAAAAAAATATTCCATCCATCCATCTTCTTCCGCATTATCCGGTGCTGTGTCGCGGGGGCAGCAGCCTAAGCAGAGAAGCCCAGACCTCCCTCTCCCCAGCCACCTCCTCTAGCTTATCCAAGGCGTCCCAGGCCAGCTGAGAGATATAATCTCGCCAGCGTGTCTTGGGTCTGCCCCGGGGCCTCCTCCCGGTGGGACATGCCCGGAACACCTCATCCAGGAGGCATCCTTGTCAGATGCCCGAACCACCTCAGCTGGCTCCTTTCGATGTGGAGGAGCAGCGGCTCTACTCTGACCCCCTCCCGGGTGGCTGAACTTCTCACCCTATCTCTAAGGGAGAGGCCAGCCACCCTTCGGAGAAAGCTCATTTCTGCCGCTTGTATCCGCGATCTCGTTCTTTCGGTCCCTACCCACAGCTCGTAGCCATAGGTGAGGGTAGGGACGTAGATAGAAAGGTAAATTGAGAGCTTCGCTTTTACACTCAGCTCTCTCTTCACCACGACGGACTGGTGCAGCGTCCGCATCACTGCGGCCACAGCACCAATCCGTCTGTCAATCTCCGGCTCCCTTCTCCCATCACTCGTGAACAAGACCCCGAGATACTTGAACTCCTCCACTTGGGGCAGGAAGTCATCCCCGACCCGGAGCGGGCACTCCACTCTTTTCCGGCTGAGAACCATGGCCTCAGATTTGGAGGTGCTGATCCTTATTCCCGCTGCTTCACACTCAGCTGCGAACCGTTCCAGTGCGAGCTGGAGGCCATCACCCGATGAAGCCAACAGGACCACATCATCTGCGAAAAGCAGAGATGAGATTCTGAGACCACCCAAGTGAAAGCCCTCCGCCACTTGGCTGCGCCTAGAAATCCTGTCCATAAAAATGATGAACAGAATCGGTGACAAAGGGCAGCCCTGGCGGAGCCCATCACCCACCAGGAACAAGTCCGACTTATTGCCGGCAATGCGAACCAAGCACTTGCAATGGTTGTATAGGGATTGAATGGCCCGTAGCAATGGGCCAGACACCCTATACTCCCGTAGCACCTCCCACAGGACACCCCGAGGGACATGGTCGAATGCCTTCTCCAAGTCCACAAAACACATGTAGACTGGTTGGGCATGTGCCCTCAAGTATCCTTGAGAGGATAAAGAGCTGGTCCAGTGTTCTGCGACCAGGACGAAAACAGCATTGTTCCTCCTGTATCTGAGGTGAATCTCCATGAATCGCTACCTTATCGTGGTGGAGGGGTTTGTGTGTCCCAGGGATCCCAGGGGCTATGTTGCCCGGGGGCTTTTGCCCCCTAGTAGGGTCTCCCATGGCAAATTGGTCCTGGGTGAGGGACCAGAAAAAGAGTGATTCAGAAGACCCTTATGAGGAAAACATCGAGGGAACAGTTTACCCTGCCCGGGATAGGGTTACCGGGGCCCCGCCCTAGAGCCAGGCCCGGGGAGGGTGCCCGAGGGTGAGCGTCTGGTGGCTGGGCCTTAGTCCATGGGCCCATCCTCCCGCAGGCCCACCACCCGCAGGAGGCGCCGTAGGGGTCGGGTGCATTGTGTGCCGGGCGGCGGCCAGGAGCAGAGGCCCTGGCGGACTGATCCCCGGCTACCAAGACTGGCAATTGGGACATGGAATGTCACCTCTCTGGTGGGGAAGGAGTCCGAGTTAGTGCGTGAGGTTGAGAGGTACCGGCTAGATATAGTCGGGCTCAACTCTACGCATGTCTCCTGGAGAGGTGCTGGACTCTGTCTCAGTCTGGAGTTGCCCCTGGTGAGAGGCGGCGGGCTGGGGTGGGTATTCTAATATCCCCTCGGCTTGCTGCCTGTACGTTGGGGTTCTTCCCGGTGGATGAGAGATGAGAGGGTTTGTTCCCTGCGCCTTAGGGTCAGGGAACGGGTCCTGGCTGTCATCTGCGCTTATGCGCCGAGTGGCAGTTCAGCCTTCTTAGCGTCCCTGGGTGGGGTGCTGGAAGGTGCTCCACCTGGAGACTCTGTTGTCCTACTGGGAGACTTCAATGCTCACGTGGGTAACGACAGCGAGACCTGGAGGGGCGTGACTGGGAGGAACGACCTCCCTGATCTGAACCCAAGCCGTGTTTTGTTATTGGACGTCTGTGCAAATCACAGTTTGGCCATAACAAACACGTTGTTTGAACATAAGAGTGTCCATAAGTGCACGTGGCACCAGGATGCTCTAGGCCGCAGGTCGATGATTGATTTTGTAATCGTATCACCAGACCTGCGACCATATGTTCTGGACACTCGGGTAAAGAGAGGGGCTGAGCTGTCAACTGATCACCACCTGGTGGTGAGTTGGATCAGGTGGCAGGGGAGGACGCTGGACAGACCCAGTGCACCTAAACGTGTAGTGAGGGTGTGCTGGGAACGCCTAGCAGAGGCCCCGGTCCGCGAGATATTCAACGCACACCTCCGGCAGAGCTTCAACAGCATTCCGAGGGAGACTGGGGACATTGAGTCCGAATGGACCATGTTCAGCATCTCCATTGCCAAAGCTGCTGCATTGAGCTGCGGCTGCAAGGTGGTTGGTGCCTGCCGTGGTGCTAACCCCCAAACCAAATGCTGGACACCAGAGGTGAAGGGAGCCACCAGGCTGAAGAAGGAGTCCTATCGGGCTTGGTTAGCCTGTGGGACGTCGGAGGCAGCTGACAGGTACCGACAGACCAAGCGGAATGCGGCTCGGGCAGTGGCTGAAGCAAAAACTCGGGTGTGGGAGGAGTTCAGAGAGGCCATGGAAAAAGACTTTCAGACTGCCTCGAAGAGATTCTGGCAAACCGTCAGGCGTCTCAGGAGGGGAAAGCGGTGCTCTACCTGCACTGTGTATAGTGCTGGCGGAGCGCTGCTGACTTCAACTGAGAAAATTGTCGGGCGGTGGAAGGAGTACTTCGAGGACCTCCTTAATCCCACTGACACATCTTCCGAGGAGGAGTCTGGGGATGAGGGGGATGACCTGCCAATTTCTGGGGGCGAGGTCACTAAGGCAGTTAAACAACTCCTTGGTGGCAGAGCCCCTGGTGTGGATGAGGTCCGCCTCGAGTTCCTGAAGGCTCTGGACGTTGTAGGGCTGTCCTGGCTGCGTGGAGATCAGGGGCAGTACCCCTGGACTGGCAGACCGGGGTGGTAGTCCCCATTTTTAAGAAGGGGGACAGGAGGGTGTGTTCCAACTACAGGGGGATCACACTCCTCAGCCACCCTGGGAAAGTCTATGCCAGGGTGCTGGAAAGGAGAGTTCGTCCGCTAGTCGAACCTCAGATACAGGAGGAAAAAAATATTGAGATTTTTTATTTTTTTAAGACAGAAATGACCCCAATCTTTTTATGCAGACATGAATACACACACTTAGCCAGTCATAAGATGATCTGAAAGGAAAAATATAGAGAGTAGGAGAGGTGGAGGACTCTTTAATAGTAAACTTCAGAGAGAAGACAGTAGATTTAAAAAAGTGGAAGAGTTTGAAGATGGAGCCGTGCTGATAAGGAAAACGGGGATGTTGAAAAATGATAGAGAAGGGGGAAAAAAGCCAGATGAGGCTAAAACAGAGGGAATCTCTCATTGCTGTAATGATTGCGTGCTGATTGCATGTTAGATTAGGTTTCCAATTGGACTCAGTTTCAGCTTCAGTCTCTCTCTCTCTCTCTCTCTCCAGCCTCAACTGCAAATATCATTCAAGCCTCCATCCCCATGCCAACACAGCACCAGACGCCTATGAGCAAACATCGGCTCATAATGGAATACTTAATTATCCTGGCGAGGGAGCGGAATAGTTATCTAGAATTCTCGTATTTTTAAAGAGACGGCTGAATTTGTCTTCCACCCAAGTGTCAAGGCTCATTCCACGAGTCTCCTGTCAAAGGGGGAAGAGCCGCCGCCTTTATCAATATTGTTATTTGTCATTACGCACCCCCGCCGCATTAATGATCTTGATAAAGTACCGCGTGCGGCTGCTGTATTAGAACCAGTCGGCGTGCAGATTGTTATGATACCGTGTTCTTCTTTCTCTCAGGGAAATCAACCTTTCAATCTCTCCCTCCCCCGTCTTCCACTCTTCTTTCTGTGATAGCACGGAGGTTGTATTGTTATTACTCAGCTTCTCTCGTGGCTCCTTTTGATTGCTTCCTTATGTGTGCATGTTCTGCCTGTCTCTGCACCCCCGTCAGTCTATTGATCCAGGCCAGCAGTTCACCTGGGAGCACTCCAACCTGGAGGTGAACAAACCCAAGAATCGTTACGCCAACGTCATCGCCTACGACCACTCACGTGTCATCCTAGCTCCCATAGAGGGTAAGGCTCAGCCTCACGCTCCGCACATCTTCGCCACCTCTGACATGAGCTCGTATCGCTGCTGTTTGATAAGTGCTCGCACAGAGTCAGCGTAAGTTATCAGTAAAAAAGCAGAATATGTTAAATAATCAGCAATTCTGTATTCTGTATCTTACTGCAGTGTGGATTTAAATGGGATAGATTAGTAATTTAATCTGTCGGGACAAAACTTGACTAGATTATGGAACGGGAGTAGGGCCACTGAAAAATATAGAGAGATATATTTTTGGGTCATTACTTTTTTTCACACTTTGAACTCATACGTTTGTAAACATAATTGTTTATCCACCAGTATGCACAGGTGCTTTAATGCTGAAATACAAATACAGTTAATATTTTTCAATGGATTTGCCAAACTCCAGTTGTTTACTGAACAGCAGATTTGGTTTTAATGATTGAAATACATCACATCCTTAGGGGTTAATAAAATATTCTGATTCTGAATTTTAAAGAAGTCCAGTGTGCCGGCTCAAGTTTGGGTATAAAAAAATGTTGAATTCAGTAATTTTTATCTTTAAACTTGTTCTTTTTCTACAGATTTCTAAGTATTATGAAAGGTGGTCTATCTAATAAACGTGTGAAGCACCATATGTGCTTACTGTATAACTTATATGTAGAAAAGGAAGAAAAGTGAAATGTGCTGATTTTTAAACTCTGGACTTTTTTCCAGCTCAGCTTGCTACTGACCAGCTAAGCAGTTTACAGAGGCAAATTGGGGGTGAGGCAAGGACTCTTTTCAGCTCATCTTTAGGCCAAGTGCTCAGATCTCACACTCAAACCGAGTCGGGAGTTAAACCAGTGCTTTCAGTGTCCCATTTGTCTCATCACATCTACGCCCCTGCCTTGACTTCCCTCTAACTGCCTATAGACACAGTGGTGAGAATCTCGGAGCCAGAAAAATTCTTCCTCTGACTCCTAAATCTCAAGGGACATTGTCAGAGGTAGTCACCCTTCACTGCTGACATTGTTCTGGCTTTGCATCACCAGAAGAGCTGCCGACTCCTTCACAGTAATGCCAAACTCTCTGCTCCAGAGTCCTCTCCTTTTGTGTGAAATAACTGCTCAGGCTAGATTTCGGTATCTTGCAGTACTCAGGCCAATTTTAGGGTGCAGCAACATGCATAACAAAATTATCCCAGGGAAATAAAATGCCTCGTCCATAAATACATAAATTAATCAAGTCTGAAATTTCTATTTTACACTGCAGTGATTTTGCTATTAGTCGCAGCAGTAGAACAATTCATGCACGCCACCATTCTCTGTTCACTTAGCTATGACTAAAGCCAAGGCAGCCCAGTCAAATTGTGCAACGTGGTATCCGTTTTAATGACATTTGACTTTCTTTTCTCTTCTTTACTTCGATTCTTTGTTCTTTGTTTTCTTCTTTTCGCCCTCCCTGCTCTTTCTGCCTCTCGCTCAGTCTCTCCCTTCCTCTGTATATCACATCCTTCCTCTCCGTCCGGGCCGTAGCCCTCACCGAGTCGCCTCTTTTAAATGAGTACGGTCGAGTGTTTTGTTGTTTGTTGCTTGAGTGAAGAGATGTCAGTCAAAGAGACGTGACTCTCCGACACACAGCAGCATCTGTGTCACGCCGAAGCTTCTTCTCAAATGGAGAGATTGTAGAAGTTGGTAAATGAAGATGGGTGATGCTTTGCCTTATCACTGCCAGACGCTCGATGTAAGACACTCCAATCACAAGATAATCCTGTTAACATCTAAAGCATTTTGTCCTTTAGTGACTCCTTTTTAAACTAAAGGGAACCTTGACTTGTTAGTCATTTGAGCACATTTACACAATCCTGGGCATTAAAAACATTTCAGATGTTTCTGCACAGCAAAAGACCTCCTTCTAGCTAGATTTAGTAGGACCGGTGTATATCACAGCATGGTGGCAGGCTCAGGGGGACTGAAGCTAGATCTACCTCCCAGCTATGTTAGCTGAGAAGCTGTTTTACTTTCCGCTATCTTCCATCATCTTTTTGGTCTGTTGTGGTGGTAAACACAATATCTAAGGGAACCTGGAAAGAACCACAAATGCATGAAAAGAAAAATTATAGAATATTGTGACAGATGTGTTTAAAAGCACACAAAAATCTGGTTTGTGATCATTCCAGATGGGAGAACTGCAAAAGGCATAATTAGCTGTTAATAAAAACATAGTAAATTGCTAATAGATGCACAATACTGCATGAATTAAGCTTCGTAATGCAAAAAAGTAAATAACAAAAGAGAACCTCAGTGCTCAGAAGCTGTTTACACTTCAGTGGTGTAATAGGTAAATTATTAAAACTCAATAAATGTGTATTAGTAACGTAAAAAATTACAAGTGAGTAAAGGCTTTTATTAAGATCAGGTGATATCAAATTCAAACCCCTTTCCTGACAAGTTTCTTAGAAGCTGAGGTGGTCAACAGCATATTGAAAGACATTGCCACTGTAGTTTGGACAGTTTGAGAAATATTACGGGAATTCAGCCAATTTCTCCTGACTTGTCTTATTCTGGTCTTCACATTTACACGTACTCCTTCCTTGGCTGGGAACTGTGTCAGTGCGTGTGACAACTGGGAATTACTGAGGCAGATGGCGCGATAATAATTGTGTTAATGAAAAAGTCTGATAAATGAGGGTAGGAAAAAGAATAATAAAGGAAAAGCCATCAAAAGTACACCTTCCATCTTTTAATCTCTGTTTTTTTTCCTCTATCTGCCTATATGTAGGTATAACAGGCAGCGATTACATCAACGCTAACTACATTGATGGCTACAGGAAGCAGAATGCCTACATTGCCACCCAAGGACCTTTACCAGAGACATTTGGAGACTTCTGGAGGATGGTGTGGGAACAGAGAGCAGCCACTATTGTCATGATGACCCGGCTGGAAGAGAAGTCGCGGGTAGGTCCACTCGGGATATCTGGACTTCTTTTCTGTACGCTTCTTTTTAAACCCCCAACCTTATAAATCACTTGAAAATGATGTTTTCTTTTAAATGAGCCTTGGAATCAAATCAGTGCATTACACAACCAAGTACAACAACCAGCTGCTGAAAATGGCACAGCTTTACATTGATTTCCCAGTTGCATAACTGAACTCCATTGGTAGGCAATCAGACTTCATTTTCTTGGGATAGATTGCTTTCAGAGAACTGTAGATATTTGAATGGGGTGGTTAAAGCAACTGGGGAGGCTGATAAAGCAGAGCTAACTCAAAGACACTCTACCTGCGCACATCTGATAAGTTAGGCTGCGTATCCACTGGGAGTACCTTCACAGGCTTAGCTCTGTTTTCTCTCCTTATTTGCAGCAGAAACCACAAGCTGTTGCATGTTCCCAGAGAGCATAGCGAGTTGTTGAACTTAGACTGCTTAGTGCAGGAAGCTCAAATGAAATTTTAAGAACGGGAATGCTAGAGTGCTGTAGAGTATTTGCAGTACCTGCGACCAGTCTCTCCTACAGCCATCTGTTGATTGTAGAATATAGAGAAAAAATGATCCAGAGAGAACAGTGGCTTAGTTTCAGGAAGTTTAGCATCCTGTTTTTGTAACATGTGAAGGAACTGGGTCCTAGCTTAGAAATTACAAATAAGACCACATTAGGGAAAAACTTAAATATTTGGTGGTGGGGGAATAGCATTCAATGCGGTTTATGATAATCACCGCTGGAAATGAGACTGCACCTGTCATTTATTTGGTACACATTATGGGATATCAGGAGATGAGGCACTGCATCTCTGAGAATAAGAGAGGAGAGTAACATTAAAGTACGTGAAGTTGCATAAACTTGCCCGGGTAATATATTTTGCTGATAAAATGTAACATTATCCCATCAGCTCTAAAACACCATTATGTTTCATTGCACTTAAAATGGGAGTGGGGTGAGTGTGGTGTTTGGTAGTGGGGTTTTTTTTTCATGTTTGGAATAATAATGTAACAGTTGCTGATCATGCCCATCCCTTTGTGATCACGGTGCTTTCAGCAGGATAATGCACAATGTCATAAAGCTCAAATCATCTTAACGTGACAGTTCACTGTCCTCAAATGCTCTCCACAGTCACCACTTCACAAATCAATAGATCACCTTTGGGATGCATGAAAGATTCACATGGTGGCTGTGCAGCCATGATGAACTGCGTGATGCTGTTATGTCAGTGTGGCCCACAATCTCTGAGGAATGTTTCCAGCACCTTGTTGAATCCATGGCCTGAGAAATTGGGCCAGTTATACAGGCAGCAGGGTGCCCAACCCCATACTAGCATGATGTACCTATTAAAGTGACCAGTGGGTGCATGTATAATAATCCACTAATGTAATAATAATTCACTTAGAAGTTTAGCTAGAAGTCATCCTGCCGCATGATGAATACTTTTAATTATTTTTTTTTACATTTTGTTCTCATGCTTCTGTGATTCTTACCATTTTCAGTGCAGGACCTTTTCATGTAAAGGATTTTTTTTTCTCACAGTGGATTTATACTTCTACTTAAGTGAGTCCGCCGTGATAATATTTAGTCCTCTCGAGGAGTCGACTTGTCTAAATGTCAAAAAGCCAACCGTGATGTTTCGTGCTGTCGAGTCAAACCTGTGTCAACATCAGGCTCACTCACCCCAGGTGTCTCCACTCATTTTCCCTTTCTCCGTCCTCTTTTGAATTGTTTACCTACCCCCCATCCTGACATGCGCATTCCACTCCTGTCAAACGTGATCAGGGTTAGCGGGTGCTGGAGCTCGAGTGTCAGCTCGACCAGGAAATGGGAGAGAAAACTGGAGAGCAGCGTCTCCCTCACAAGCTGTCACATCTGATCAGATGTCCGCTGGCACATCACACCCCATATTGAATGAATCTTTATTAGGTGGGCTGACGCGGTTTGTGTGCTTGTGTGTAGTGCCACAGGACCAGAAAAAAAAAATGTTAACAGTCACAACAAATCAAGGGTTTGCTCTAAAAAGTGTTTTGTTTTGTTTTGTTTTTTTCCTTACTAAACTTTTAAGAAGAGTGTAGGTTTCCGTATGAAAATTTGAAATTATAGCAGCTGTGATTATGGAAAGTCATCAAGTTCCCGAGATTTCAATTACATTCCTTGTGTTTCATATTACTGTTGAATATGTTTTGTTTTAAGAAAAAGGCAAGGAAGGAAGCAGGCTGGATTTGTGTAAGGTTGGTAAAGTTATAAAGTGAGATTGGAGTCGCTGTGACAGGCACATCTGTTCAGTGTGCATAATGTTGTTTCTCAGATGTGAATTATAGAGAAGCTGCCCCGGTGTTTCTGTCACCACTGCGCTGTTTCAGTCCAAAGGAGAGCTTGCTCCGAGAGCACACCATGATACGAACAAATGTGATTAAAAAAATGTCCTAACCGTGCCTTTTTCTGTCCGTGAGGTTTTTCATGCTGCAGCTAATGCCTCTCTTTCTCTCCCAGATTAAGTGTGATCAGTACTGGCCAAGCCGAGGTACAGAGACCTACGGTATGACCCAAGTGACCCTTTTGGACACGATAGAATTGGCCACTTTCTGCGTGCGCACTTTCTCTTTGCACAAGGTAAGATGATTCCTCACACACTACTATTTGTACTCCTGTCTTATGTTTGACAAACAGTACTTGTCAATTCAAAAGTGATGTGCAAACATGTCTGAGCAAATGAATTACAGCCATTACCTTAAATGGTTCAAAAAATGAATAGCAGCGTCCTCATAAATGTCTTTTCAGCAAAGGGAGTGATAGTCCAGAGGACACGCCTTGTAGAAATACAAGCACAAGGTTTGCATAAACATTGAAAATATTGGTATAAACCACATGGTATTTTTCTGCTTGAAGCGAAGATATGTACAAATAAAACCCTTTGTTTCTATTGTCCTTCCAGTCCAGCCCTTTTTACCTTGCACAGCTCTCTCGCTCTCCTCAATATATCATCTGTTTATGTGCATCTGCCAAATTGGAGCACTTAGGTAAAGTGAGCAGAAGAGAAACTCAATATACATAATTGGCAGACTGCTCTCATGCTTCTGTGCACGCACACACAGCCCTGCACAGATATTCAGAGCTAGCTCACTGCAAAGACTGCGATCTCAAAAACGAGAAAAAAAAGTGGGGAAAATATTTATTCAAATGAAAAATTATCATAACAGGATAATCTTACTTACCTAGCTTTTAAAAACAAGTAAAAAAAAACATGATCGCATTGAACAGACTGTTTTGTTTTTATCAAATTTAGCAAGTAATATCATAGTTGTCTTCAAATAACACTATATGTTTATATGCTAAAAGCAGAAGAGCTACATCAGAAGCTACAGGACCCGTGCCTTGATACAAAGAAGCAATTTTAAATATCTTTATTGATACGTCTGAAAAGCTACTGGGGAGGCTGACAGAAAAAATGATAATATTTGAACAAATATCCATTAACCATTATGTTCTTTTTATAATAACAAATCCTGACTAAAAATAGATGTGCTTTTACCACAAATCTCCTGCTTAAAGGGGCATGAAGAGTCCATTTAGATATGTAAAATTATGACAGAGCAATGTAACGGTGTATTAATTTCCCAAATAAGATATTACTCCAGTAATCATCTGCGTTGACTTTAAAAGGCAGATGTTGTGTACTGTGTTAGTGGCAGGAACACGCGACTGTTTCATTCATATTAATATGTGAAAATGTGAAAGGGATGCTTAAAGAAACAGTTTTTATAATTACGTTTTTGTTTTTATAATTTTATAATAGTAAAATGCTCTAAAAAAGAGGGGAGGCATAGTGTGTATTCCCTCTAATTAAGATATTTCATATGACGTATTGCATTGCACTTTCTCCATGTGAATGAGCACATTCTCAAGACAGATTTTGCACATCCAAGCTTGCATTCATGCTTGTGCACAAATATCGGAAATGCTACATGCATAAATATGATGCCACACACAAACCAGTGTATTATTACCGCATATTGTCCGGCCACCAGCACACATGCATTACATGCACCCCGCTCTCACTCGCAGCCCAATGCAAAGACAGGTTCTGTGATAGGAGCTGAACCAGCCACTGGAAGGATTAGACATTTCCAGAATTTTCCTTTTACCAAGATTACACCAGTGTTAAGTCACTTTTGACTTTTTTTTTTTTTACCTGAATTGTCAATGGAACAATGGATGCTGAGGCAAACCAGTGACAGTAAAGATAGCAATGTATAAACAGCCGTGGCGCTTTAAAGCTGGTTGACATTCAGGGCCATTTACATTCTGCCGCTCTCAGCCTCTATCACACCCGCCGGTGCTTTCTTCTTTTTTCTGCTCACCCTCTTCCCTCTTCCCGGGATTTCTCACTGAGCTGTTTTCACTTTGTTGAATTTGTGTGAAGAATCAGGCAGCAGAGGCTAACGGTAGTCACACAGACAAACACACGGCGCATTCACAAAGCATCTGCTGTGGTACATATCTATATGTATGTGTTTCCTACAGTGACGCAGGATTGTGTCCGCTGATAAATTCTTGACAAAAAAAAAAAGACAAATAAAACCAGCAGACAGGTAGCAGTCGTATTCATCCTGTCTTCCAACTCCAGAAATGGGAAATGTCCAAAAAAAAGGAAAACAAGAAGTAGGTCAGTTTGCTTTTAATTACCACACTCATTTATTCATTTATTCAGCAAGGAAAAATTCCCTCTGTCAGGCAAGTAGAAGCACTGCACTGAAATGCAAACAGTGCCTACATTAGAGGATCTTCTGTGAGGAGGGGGAAGCGGACAGGAAGATGCGAGGCTGCTCTTTCTCTCCGTCTCTTTCTTCTTGTCCTTCACAAAATTCTTCCTCTGGATCCCAGTTTTGATGCCTCAATAGTGGATTTTATGGCAGGAGCTGTCAAACGGGTGTGTAATATGAGTGTTTGCCGCTTGTATCATGTCCCGAGTGTTCTCAGCAGCAACAATGAGTACATGAGCACACGCACATCAGTGCTGATCAGCATGAAAATGATATCTACTACAACAACAAGTTCAAACTGTGTAAAATCATGATCAAAAAAAGAAAAAGATTTCCCAAAAACTGCAAAGCCCATTTTGTAATTGAGAGCGGATTTAAACAGCTGTAAAATGTTTAAATATACACTCATTTTATTTAATGTGATGCCAGCGACACATTTCAAAACAAAATCGTGAGAGGGGCGTGTTTACCACTGGTTTGCATCACCTCTTTCTTTTTTTTTAACAACACTGAGCTCTCAAAACTGCAGCTCAGCCCCCAAACACAAACATGTTTTCCCATTCCTGCTTGAGAGGATGGGTTTTGAACCTCTCAAAATGTTCGGCAATAACAAGATGTTCACAGCATGCCGCATGCGGCTCCTCCATCGAAAGGAGCCAGTTGAGGTGGTTCTGGCATCTGACAAGGATGCCTCCTGGGTGAGGTGTTTTGCCCCACCGGGAGGAGGCCCCGGGGCAGACCCAAGATACGCTGGAGAGATTATATCTCTCGGCTGGCCTGGGAACACCTTGGTGTTCCCGCGGATAAGCTGGATGAGGTGGCTGGGGAGAGGGAGGTCTGGGCTTCTCTGCTTAGGTTGCTGCCTGGATAAGCAGAAGAAGATGGATGGATGAACGGACTGCATTTCCTGTGCCCGTAATGTCCATGCGCTTTAATGAACACCCAAACCCCTTTAAAGGACATCAGTGATGAGTGATCAGAGTTTCTAAGTCTATACTGTAGCTGGTTTTCAGCTTTGTCCCTTTTTAATGTATTATGTACTGTAGACTATGAAAGCGACACATTCTTTGCAGCATTACAGTACACTGACACTTAGTCTTGAGTTACTGAGTTATTCTTAAACTGCTGAAAAACCTACCCACAAACTCCATTGGACGCTTCTATTAAACCCAGTTATGTTTATGACCATTTTCAGGACCCTTGTTTCAACCTTTTTGAATTTTTTCCACTTTCAGTCTTTGATATTTTGTCTCTGTGTTGTACAACTAAACTAAACTGGCACAGTACAGAAAAGTAGACAGAGGAAAAACAAATGCCAAGACTCGGTCTGGTTTAAATGCCAAGGAGTAAAAATGAGTTTTCAAGCGGCTTTTGAAGATATCGAGTGTTGCTGAGGTGCTCATTTCAAGGGCCCAGGCTCTTTCAAAGTTCAGGGGCATCTACAGGGAAGGCCAGGTCTCCTCTATGCTTTAATCTGCTTCACAGTAAGACCAGAAGCATCTGGTCAGCTGATCTCAATGATCATTTCAGAGAATGTGTAGTTAAAACATCCAAAAACAGGGGAAATACGAGCTCGCTTGCAGGTGCCTGTCAGGACTTGAGCTGCTGCATTTTGGTTGCAGAGGAGAACGCAGCGCCTGGCTGATTCTAAAATAAAAACTACTCCAAAAAGCAAGCCTGGGTGAAATGACGGTATGAACTAGTCCGTCTAGGCTCTCAGTCATCCAGGTCATGGTAGTCGTAGGAGCTTGAAAAATCTTTTAGAACTGAAGAAACCTCTTGTATGAAAGGTGAAACATCCTCACAAACTTGAACAAATCCAGTTGCCTTCTTTTTCAAGCTCTTAAAGCATGGTTTGCCTTCTTAGCAAAAGAGAGAGAGGGCTTAGCCTTTTGCCTCAGCTAGAAGAAATTAACTGCAGCAACAGCATTTATTTGTTTATCAAATGTGTGATCAGCCCCGTGTTTTGGAGGGCCAAGACGAGTGAGGTTCAGGAGGTCCACTTCTTCGCTTCATCCACAATTTTAACTCGGTGAGACAGTCCAGCAAGGACAGGGTTTAAATGATTTCCAAATCAATACAATTTACACAGTCCCCCAGCTTTTCTATTAGATTTACTGTTGAAGCTGTTGATGAGCTGCATGTGTTGAAAGCATTTCATCATAGATGATTTTAACCTAAACTATAGTGCATTTTACTCATCAAGGCTACAAAGTGCAACTTTTTATTTGACCTGAAATCCTAGCTTTGTGGTAAGCAGGTGTATCCACTAAATATGTCAGTATGTCAGCTTTCTGAATGTTTTGTGGTCTCACTGTACAACATCTCTCTGTAACAGCCAAGTTGCACAAAGCAGCATCGTTATCAAGACACCATTTGGGTTTATAGACCAACAATAAAGCTACTGAATGACCCAGTGCAAACACAGTGCAACCAGCCTCTCTCTGTGTTATGCAGAATGGTTCGAGTGAGAAGCGGGAGGTTCGTCAGTTCCAGTTCACCGCCTGGCCTGACCACGGCGTACCAGAGTACCCAACCCCGTTCCTGGCCTTCCTCCGTAGGGTGAAGACTTGCAATCCGCCTGACGCTGGACCAATCATTGCTCACTGCAGGTCGGTTTGTAATTTGATTCACTTTTGTACTTCAAAGGAACCGAGGAGTGGTTCTTGCACCTGCCGGTCTCCCAAAAATGAAGTCAAGCCCAGCATATGGAAAATCCCAGCTTCATTAATACAGTTGTTATTAGGTCATTGTGTGTCCGTGAGCCAACAGAATGGCAGGCTTTACCTGTGTACTTGCTATTATAGGTTACGTAACACACTTTACACCAACGCATACTCTCTTTCCCAAATGACCTCTGTCTCTTCTATTTTCAATTGGTCACAGCAGCCTTCTCTTTAATTTATGCTTTATTTCCCTGCTGCCATTCTCTCCACCTTTTTCTTTTCTTCTCTTTCTGTCAAAAAGCCTCAAAAGTAATCCCTTCCCATCTCCTTTGCGTCTCCCATTTCACTCCTTAGCTCTTCCTCCTTTTACGAGCGGTATTTCTCAGATGGCTTATTCAAATTGAAACCTTCCTTTTTGTCAAGATAAGAAGACTTCAGTGAGTCCAAAGCACTACACAATAAAATTGAAATTTGACGGCTTGCTTCGCCCAGTCTCCATCACTGTCCTCCTGTTGTTCTATTTGTCATTTTCTTTCATTGTTTATTTATTTCCTCTCTTAGCTTTCATAACATCTCTCTCTTTGCGTCTTCCTATTCAATTATGCAAAGTGTGACTCCACAACAGAGCTTACAGGACTTGCTGTATATAAAACATTATAATGGCACAGTGAATTACACTGAAAATATTCAATGCCAAAACACTCTAAGAAAAAAGAAAAAAAGGAGTAATTTTGTATCTTTTTTTTTTTTTTATTTTACTCCAGTGCGGGTGTCGGGCGGACGGGCTGCTTCATTGTCATCGACGCCATGCTGGAGCGCATCAAACACGAGAAGACGGTCGACATTTACGGCCATGTGACACTTATGCGATCGCAGCGGAACTACATGGTGCAGACCGAAGACCAGTACAGCTTCATTCACGACGCACTGCTGGAGGCGGTGGCCTGCGGAAACACTGAGGTGGCTGCCCGGAGCCTGTATTCTTACATCCAGAAGCTTGCCCAGGTGGAGAGTGGTGAGCACGTCACTGGCATGGAGCTGGAGTTCAAGGTATAGGAAATAAACCTATGAAACCTGAGACCATTTTAAGTGCATCATGCACTGAAATTACAGGGTTTTACATGTTGCTTTGTTGTTGTTGTTTTTTCATTAATGAGCCCTAACTACATGTACTGATGAACTTTAACTTCTGCTGGGGTCAGGCATGCAAATTATGAGGGAGCCTGCTGGGAGTTTTTCCTCAGAGTCACCTGCCAAGACAGTGGGAAATAACGAGCAGCCACAGATCAATGTCTACATTAACTTTCCTCTCTGTAGTCCTTATCATAACTAAATAATGAAGACGGCGCCGGTATGTTTTTCTGACACCTTGTTTTAAGCCACTGTAAGCCTTTTCAATAAGCCTAGCTGCCAGCTTTATCTTCCCAACAGTTATTCTGGATGCAAATCCAATTTCATTGCTTTTCATATTTTTCTTCATCATTATTTGCAGTGTGCTTAATTATTGGTTTCAGTCATTGCTCTTTGCTTTGTGATAATGCATTTCTTTGTATTTTGATTTGGGGTTTTTTTGTTTTGTTTTGGTGTTTTGTCAGTGGTTCTTAACTATCAGCATCTGTGTTTCTGACAAGAAGCTGTGAAACTAAATTAGGAGACTAGGAAAGAGACAAATTGGATGGTTGCTGTCACTGCCTGGGTGGGTGGGGGGACTGAAAGAATAACATTTTAGCTGAGTGAAGATGCAGTTCATACAGTGTAGCATCACTGTAGAAGGTATATTTAAACTGCCTTATTTGAATGGCAGCTATTTGTCAGTTTTTTATGGATGCTGTCCAAGTAACAGGTGACTAAAAAGCTAATTTCCTTTACTTTCTTGTACTTCACTTAAAACATTTCATCATTTAGGTGCACAATGCTATTGAGGTGTAGCATTTTTTTTTCCAGAGCTAGAAAAGAGAAATATAGAAGCCCTTTGCTGTTGGGCCACAGTGTTCATTTTTGAGGATTTTGCAATAATATGCTTAGGCTAAGAAATTGGGTTTAATCTAGCAGGGGCAAGACAAAGGATTTTTGGCTCAAAGCAGCACGGATTTGAGTTTCGGTTTTAAGAAAGAAAAAAATTATTGAAAAAGCAGTAGGTGAGAAAGACAGCGAAGCATAGTGTTTACGTACAGAGGGATGACTAATTAAAGGAAAAACCTAAACCCTTGAGCCCTGTGATGGGGGGACTGGGTGACTGCTACAGCGGGGGGATATTAGCTGGCATTGTCTACTTTTTCCTTTATAGGTACAGCCTTTGCAATTCGTCACAGCCACCGGGCATCAATCTAGCTGACCATCTATGAGACATCGTGGCATATTAGACAGTGCTCTCCATCACCACCATCAAACATCAGATATCTTTTGGAAGAATGCTACTTGTAGAGTCACTGCCAGTTAATTGAGTTGGGGGGTTTTTCCTATAATTTGTCACCCGTCCATAAAGTAAAGTCACCTCAACTTTGGCATACCAGTTAGCATCTGCTGACCTTGGATTATGCACACAGATTCTTGAATCATTCGTCATCGCTTTTCATCAACGCAGCCTCCCTACCAAGAAACAACAACAGTGCCAGTGCGATTAGTCTTTTTTGGGGGGGGGTTTCTTCTCACTGGTGCACAACAGTAACGGAATCTCCACTGCCATCTGTATCAGGGAATAATGCTGAGCTGGCGTCAGGAGTCGAACGGGGATTAATAACATCCACCCTGCTGTCAGTACAGAGGGGGGTAGGCGTGTGAGAAGAGGGGTGGTTGAGCTAAGTAATTAATACTTGATGATGACAAATGGAGGTGGAAGGCGAGGCAAGCGGAGGGAGGAACGTTTGGCTAATGAACAAAGGGACGAGTGTATACTAAGTTGGCAGTAAGGAAGTGATTTGACAGAATACTGCACTATAGGCAAGAGTGGGAGGGCACTGTCATTCTCAGGTAGGATACACAGTCACGCAGAGTTAAGCCATAACTGTCGGGAATCCCTGAAGATGATTTTGTCATGAAGTAGTCAGACAAAAATGTTTTCTTGCTCACAGTATGTGCATTTTTATGGAGATTTATGCACATAGCGTGCTTGTAGAACGTATTTGGCAACAGTATGTGGATTACAACATACACACACAACAAAACGCTACTGAGCTACTGGGATAAATTTCAATTTAAATAGCAGCAAGTATGAGTTGGGATTCAGCTGTTTAAACTGGGATCCAAGTCCAAACAAAAATACAAAAATCTTCTCGAGTTACATAGAAACAGTTATATACATATACAAAATTCTCAAAAGGCTTTGCATGGCAATGCATAATTAATGCTGTCAAAGAAGTACACAATCGGAAAGATAGCATTTACTAGAAATAAACCGAAAACCTATGATGTAATAGATAGTAAATGTACTAAAAAGAATAAATATGTGTGAATCTGTAGTGATATTCGGAATATTTTACTATAGATTTATAGAAATACCAGATGGTATTTAATGTTCTCAGACCCTTGTATTTTCTATTACAGGGTTCTGACTTTCCACTGCGTTTTTGGTCACAGTGCTTCTGTAAGCTCTAGTTTCTGATACATGTTACATGATCATGATACATGTACCAAATATATGTTTTGGTGCAACATGCCAAATGGAATGAAAACTGACCAGATATGCTGTACTATAAATGGGAAGGAGCTAGTAAGCATGAGGTGCAGAGATTGAGGCTGCCAGGTCTGGCTCAGTTCCCTTCACCCTCTGTGGTGTAGCTGAGGGCCTCTTTAGCACTGCCAGGCCACCTTAAGCCTTTCCAGGTGCCTCTGTGAAACACAGATCAAAAGCAAGACAGTAGCAAGGGATAAAGGCATGGGAGGAGGAGGAGGCAAACACTGGACGGACTCCAAGTAGCCACTGATAGAGAGCTGCTGGTGTTATACGAGGGGGGAAAGAGAAAGAGAGACCGAGAATACTCTAATTGGAAGAGAAAATGGAAAGTTAGACCCGGTTTGCGCACAAATCCAAGGATGAACACACTGACTTTTTGTATTTTGACAAGTATTGGGAGCTGGAAAGTCTAGAAAATATATTCACATCCCGCCTTCTTTTTCACGGGGTCAGTTGCGACTCATCTCTTGTCTCGTTCTCATTTCTTGTGATGCTGCTGGTGTTTTCAGTGCGCCGTGCGTTCTGTCTGAAAGGGGTCCTAAACCATCTGACAAGGGTATCTTCTATTTGCAGGCTAACGAGCAAGAACACACACACATACATACACACACACACACACATTTTCTTTGTTGAGACGTTGAAGCCAAAAGGAGGAGATCATATGACTTGCTGACCCACAAACTCGCACTGAGATCCTTATGACGGTGATGATGTAGCAGTACGGCATTTTCATTTTGATCATTATGCAGCGTGCGTGTGTGCATGAGTGTTTATCTTTCTGAGCATCCCTATGTGAGTCTATGTTTTATGCACACTGCCATTATCAAAGCTGCGACTGACCCACTTTTAGGCAAGTTTTCTGTTTCACACAGGCTTGATCCAGAGGCTTGTTAGTCTGGGTGTGTAGCGTATTTTCCGTCATTTTCTCTGACCCTCCAGGACCTCACAAGTTGCAAACGGGAGTAAAGTTTTGAATTGCTTTCCGATAAATATATTCCTGATAAACAATGTCCTTTGAAGCGGTGGCATCGTGGGTGACAGATCAGATCAGATTAGGTCTTCTTTATTACTTTCTGCAATTGATATTCTCCACTTTCTAGCTACCTCGCACCTGTCTTCTTCATCCTCTCCTGCTCTTCCTTTCTCCCTTTACTTCTTTCCTCTTCAGTGCTACCTTCTCACCGTACTCTGCTTTTAATCTTCCTTCTCCTCCTCCGCATTGTTCATTGCAACCTTACTAAATGTCTCTTTTTTTAACACTATACTATATTTTTACCTCAGTCTGTGCTGTTAATGTTACTCCTCATCCTCTGGTATGTTAAACTATCCCTCTGTCTTCCCCCAACAGCGTTTGGCCAACTCCAAAGCCCACACGTCGCGCTTCATCAGTGCCAACCTTCCCTGCAACAAGTTCAAAAATCGGCTGGTTAACATCATGCCCTACGAGACCACTCGTGTTTGCCTGCAGCCAATCAGAGGCCTGGAAGGATCCGACTACATCAATGCCAGCTTTATTGATGGATACAGGTAGGAAGAGTTGAGATGGCAGAAAAGCACACCAGCATGAGCATATGTGAGGTGAAGTAACTCTGTTTATTTATTCATGTGTTTATTTCTACTGCAAGGAAACATCTTGATTGATCAGAGACATATATTCCATGGAATTAAGAAAATGAGAGAAATATTCATCCTATTTTTATATTTTTTCCTCATAGCAGTCATGTAAAAATGTTTATTATCATGTAAAAGCAATCATCAAGTTTACTTATCGTCCACAAGTTTGTGTCATACAGTTGATTTTGTTTTTTTCCCCCTCTGAATTTGCATCAGTGGTGTTTACAGTTAATTACTCAAGTAAACATGGTGTGACTTTACTGTTTAAACAGGCAACAGAAAGCCTACATTGCCACGCAGGGCCCTCTGGCAGAGACTACAGAAGACTTCTGGAGAATGCTCTGGGAGAACAACTCTACTATTGTAGTCATGTTGACCAAACTTAGAGAGATGGGACGGGTATGACGCTGATTTATGTTATTTATCTGTCATAATTTAAATCAAAATGTAAAACGCCGTAAAAAATTGCACTAAAAATCATCGTTTTGGTTTTTTTTTTAAACAGGAAAAATGTCACCAGTACTGGCCTGCAGAGCGCTCTGCCAGGTATCAGTACTTTGTGGTAGATCCCATGGCAGAGTATAACATGCCTCAGTACATCCTCCGAGAGTTCAAGGTCACAGATGCCAGGGTAAGACACACCCGGGGGTCCTTTGGCGGTTTGGGAGGGTTAAATAGGGCAGAAGATGTGAAATTTTCCAATGCAATGCAAAATATATAAATACAATACATTACACCCTTATAAAACCTACATAAACACAGAGCCTGTACATATTCCCACACTGTAGCCTACATGTTGTATTTTTCCTGTTCAGCAGCTTTTGTTGTTGACGCTGGGGCGTAAATCTGAAATCTGCCCATCACACCTTAAAAGATAACTTTGTACTAAATTGTTGTCAGCACTCAATAGATATTCAGCTGCAGTTTCTTTGTATCAAAGAGCAAGGGGAACTTTTTCCAGTCTTTGTGTTGTGCGCCAATGCCGCATTTTTAGCCTCCTCAAAAGACTAAAAGTACAAGAGTGTAAAAAAAAAGATGTTATAATTTGGACAGTTGCGCCATCAACAACTCACTGAGGTGTTGGAAATGTCGAAGATTAAGCAAGTTGAGTAAAACTAGGCCATGTAAACAGAGAAACATTGCAGTCTTGACATATTTTTCCCCAAAAAGTTCCTTAAAAGACTTTGAAATTGTTTTTTTCTGTTTCTATTGTGAGATAGATTTCCATACAGTGATTCACTACTAAACTGGCTTTTCTTGCCCTGAACTGTTAAGAAGCTACTCTGCTCTTTTGTAGTTATCTCTTTACCTCTGATAACATTTCTTTTTTGGTCAAATTAGGTCAGACAGTTCAAAGGAGCAACAGTAGAAATCTAGCAGAGAGATGAAAATCTCCCGTCTCGTTGCCAAACAGGCTGATATACCCACTGATTTCCCAGGCATCATCCTGTTGGTATTAAAGCAATTAAGGCAACTCAAAGACTCGCGCACACATGCACTCGTGAAAAGGCTTGTGCCGATCTCCTTTCCTCTGTATATTTCTATTAGTTCATGCGCACAAGTTCAGATATCATCTTCCAAAGGCTCTGATAGATTAAACACACTAGCCGGGCCTGCATTTTCTAATTCTTCATCCCATATTTAGTGAGTGGAGCAAAACTGTAGAGGTTATATAGAGGCAAAACAAACACGGAGAATGTAACAATGCATTCACAAGAGGATGATGAATAAGAAAATCAAAATAACTTGCATTTATAATAAATCTTTTTGAAAAACATATAGATGTTAACAATCACTGTATGTGTGGTGATGTTGGTGCACAGTTTCATTAAGATTGAGCGAGTCGTTTCGGAGCAGCTTGGATACACACAGATACATATGCATACATGCGCTACCATCGTTTTAGTAAGAAAATATGGATGCATATAAAGTATGACATTGCTCTAACGTGCATGCAAACACGTTGCCCTGAGGTCTGGTCAGCGCTGCTTTTCTTTTCGAGGATTCTCAAAGGGGACTCAATCATCAAAGCAAACAGTGTTAGCAAACAGGCAGTCAAAGCTTATCACACAGTTAAGAAAACAAAGCGGAGAGATGGAGCAGGTGATAGTCCGGTCTGTGATTTCAGGCCACGCGCGTGTTAGTGTGTGTGTGTCGATCTTGCAGGTGTCGACCTCATATTGCTGATTGTGTATGCACTTAAAAGGATCTGTGAACTGGGCTTACCCTGCCATTGCACAGATCACATGTACATGTTTGTCTGTTTTGTATATGTATGACTGTGTGTGTGTGTGTGTGTGTGTGTGTGTGTGTGTGTGTGTGTGTGTGTTTGTGTGTGTGTGTGTGTGTGCGCATGCCTCTGCGCAGTAATAGCATAGACTCCACGCCTCAACACTCACATCTAGCGAGCCAGTCACGTATTTAATCACACAATTTGACACGGCGCGTGGGCCCTCAGGTTGTGTGTTAAATTTTGCTCTCCCCCCCACCCACCCCCCTTCTTTCTTTCGCGTGCTTAGTTTATTGTGTTGTTGTCTTTGCCCCTCTTTCATTTTTAATCCCCCTGCTGAGGCTAAATGTTTTTGAGATGGAAAAACAAAGGCAACACAAGAAAGAAAACATGCAATGCGTCATAAAACAGGGAAAGAGACATGAGGTGTTTTACAAAGAGAGCTGGTATACGGGGCCTAACTTATTAGAATCTAAATCCCTGTATTTGTCAAGCACAATAAATGTACAAGAGTACACCTTGGCAGCAGCGGTGCAGACGCACATCAGCAGCACGTATAGTCACATGTTACAATAGGCAGATTATACAAATCCTTTGACATATAGTAGCAACGTAAAGTATACATGTTCAGCATAGAGTCACCGTCTGAACGGGGGGATGGTTAGCTCTTGGCAAAAATCAGAATAAATCAATAAGAATGTAGGACAGCTCCCATCCATGATGATTAGAGACCCTCAGGTACTTGTTTACTTCAACACATTTGACATTTACCATCAATTCTGCTCAGTATGATTTTTGTCATTCATGACATGGAGCATGTTGCATGTCTTCATTGCATCTTGTTCTTTACATACACCATGCTGTAGTTTCTTTAACAATATTGGGGAAATTTATAATTTATTAGACTACCTGTGATTTTCAAAAAATAAAAAACACACAGATATTTTAGTAATCTTTCAATAATGTCTTTAAAAGTTAAAATGTTATTTTCGTTAAAAAATATATACCGAATTAGCATTTTTATACCCCAAATTTGAGTGGAACATCAGAATTTAATCAAGCATTTTCTGTCCAGAAATGCAAGTCAATAATTTGGCATCTTAATCAAAAAATAATAATGTGCTTTACCCTTTTTCCAGCTTTTTTTTTAATCAGTAATTTTAAAATTCGTGGATAACAATGATAATTAGATTTTAGCATACAAAAATAATGATTACTGGTGGATTAACCATTACAGAAACATACAAATGATTTTTTAATTATCAATACGGTTAATTTAGGCCAGCTGTGGTATAAACCTTACACTGGGTGGTGACCTAACAAACTGGTTAAATATTGTACATGCTCACTGACTGATAGCTTGAAACTAACTACTGACTGGCACTTTTAATTTACTCAGTTGAAGCAGATGTCATTGTAATGTTATTCTTTTTTCTAATAACATAATTGAGAATTTGTCTCTTTTAACATTTGTAACAAACTTCAAATGTCAAATTTACTCCAAACAAATTTTAGAATCAAGTATCGTTAGCAGCTAATAGCAGGATTTCCCCCAAAAAAATAGTTTACTTGCCAACTGAGTAGTCAACCAGTTGTGCTTCCGCCATGTGTGTGAAAAAATCTGAAGAGATTGTACGAGAATGACACTTCATATCCAAGCTGAGGTCTGCTGTGCTGAGAAGTGAGAAACAACTGGAGAAATGAACACCTGGTTGTCTTAATTACTGGTGGCATCAAGCGGAGAGCTTGTCTCGGCGAAAATGCTCGTCTGCTTGCCGGCTTTCTCGAGCAGTGTGCTGTCTCTGAGACAACTTCAAAAGAAGTTTCTTTACAAGGACACGAGTATCGACTGTGCATTCTCAGAGTGGATAATCAGCTCTCTCATAATAAAGCAGATCCCGTCTGTTCTCCTCCTGCAATGCCACTTCATTGGATAAAAAAACTATTCAAATACGTTTGTTTGCACTGCAGTTGAAGCAAATGCAGTTGCCTCACCATTACAACAAGGTTGTAAGAATCAATAAAAGATTAAGTTGTCAAGGTTGACATTTTTCGAGCATGCATGTCATTGTGTCAGGGTTTTTGTTTCCAATTTTCATCCTCCAATCCCGCCTCCTTTTCCATAAGTCCTTCTTACTTCTTACCTCCCTCCTCCCTCCCTTGCCATGCTCATCCATCAGGTTGCTCTATTGATCGCATCTCAGGATTATCTTATTCAACTTGGTGTCTAGGAGAAGACGCTTGTCATGGCAGATACACTATTGATTAGCTATAACTAGGACCTACTTGTGACACACACACACACACGACTGCGCGTTGTGAACACAATAGGGAAGAAAATGGAAACAGTTGGGTTTGAGTAAGAGAGGACACACTGTCCCTCTGTTGTGAGCAGTGTGTGTGTCACTGTATCAGCAGATTTAGTCTTATACAGAAAAAAATGTCATTTAAATGCATATTTAATTAGTGCGAAGGCGTTTTTTGCTTTCAGTTTGTCCTCTGTGTGGATGTACATAACTTTGTCCTTTTTTCTCAAGAATGCAATATCTCAGAAATGCCTTGAGGGATTTTCTTCAAGTTTGGCTTTAATGTTCACCAGGACCCAAGGTCACTGTGACCTTTCTCGGCCATAGCTTAAGAATTCATACGCTAATAATGACAACATTTCAAGCTGCTGTCTAATAGAATAAAATGATAAAATGATGACATTTTATATCCAAAAAGGTCACAATTTTACTCCAGTATCAAATTGTTCTGCAAAAACACTTTTCTAGCCATTATTCAGCACAATAACTCAAAAAAAGAGAGAAGGGGAGATTGTAACCATATTTCACATTCGGTTCCCTGCTGGATTGGTCACAGTGATTATGGATGCCCGTCTTAAACTTTTAGTTCTGTCAGAATCACTTTTCTCATCCATACGTGTGAACAAATGTTCTTGCATTTATCTCTTATTGAACGTACACGGCAATTCGATGGATGCACAGCAGAGAATGACAAAAACAAGGCTTTACAAATTCAAGTCAAATCGATTTCAATCTCTAGCAAGTGACAACCTTTGGCTAAACCTTCGATTCAGATGGGGAGACAAAGCAGAAACATGCTTGCATACAACCACAAAGGGGTCATTCTAGTAGTACTGCATTTATTCTGCATAGACTTGGTGGAAGGATACTGATACTGTGGAATAGTTGGTGGGAACTGTAGCCATTTAAGATCTTAAATGTATCTTTGCTGCTCACCTCATTTTCTCTCTGTTTTGCAGGATGGCCAGTCCAGAACAGTAAGGCAGTTCCAGTTTACTGATTGGCCAGAGCAAGGCGTGCCCAAATCAGGGGAAGGATTCATTGATTTTATTGGCCAGGTGCATAAAACCAAGGAGCAGTTTGGGCAGGATGGCCCAATCTCTGTCCACTGCAGGTAATGTTGTCATATGCATTATGTGGCTTGTATATTTTATTTTATATTAGTAATTGTTTTCCTAAAAAGAGACGAGTTGTCGCCTGCTTTGCCTCAAACCGCTCTCTGAAGACATTCTTCCCTTCTTTAAAGAGATATAAGTCTCGAGACGAGATTAAATCTCTTCTTAAGATGGTTATTGTTTTGCAGCAGAGCTCCACCTAAGGCGCAGCTCTAACAACATCATCAGATATGATCCCTCCTCTCCTCTTTGCCAAGCACAGTGCACTACCTCAGCACCTCCACGGGCCCTTCTCTTTCATAATTGATAAGCCTCAGATGTGGCTTGGCATTTGCAAGGAGAAGACATATGAAATGATACAGCCATTCTTTTGGGGGTTTTACGATCACTGACGTGGTGCATTTTTATCACCTCCGGTGTAGCTTCCAAGGTAACTTTCACCATTAACTTGAGATGCTGGATGCAGGTAGTAATTGATATTTGGTAGTGGTCACCAGCAGAACGTCAGATTATTAATATTCATAACCCTGAGTGGGATCCGTTTGAATGACTTGTTATTCTCAGTAGCCAAATGAGGACATCCTTCACGGCTTTGGTTCTGTATACGCTGCGAGACTAGCAAAGACGGAATGAATGTCTCGAAAAAGTCTCGCCTGTGTATGATCTCTGACACACTTTTTTTTTTATGTTTGATTGGCATTCAGCTCCAAGGATACAAATGGGCGAACACTAATAATTCCTTTGCTGTCTCTTAAAAATACTTTACCTTTGGAGCAGAATAGGTGTCACTTTTGCACCACATTTCTACTGCAGAGGCGCCATGACATCATCGAATGTAGCATAACGTCCTTTGGATTAAAAAGCAATGATGTCACCAGCCATCAAATGACCCTCTGGGAGTTGTAATATGTGTCAGGCTAGCACCACTAAGACTGAGTTATTCTACCCCTCTGTGAAGCCATTATGGGAGTGCTGTCCTTAAAGTGAAAGGCCTGGTTATTGCAGGACTGGAGTATTTGCACAAGAAAACAGACAGAGGCGGTCACATGACTAGTCTGCATTTAGCGCCTAAATAAGTGATGCATCTCACCAAATGCGGTCCTGATTTTGAGGCGTGCGCGCAAGTAAACACAGCAAAGTGTTTTATGTCATTAGCGTTTGATGATGTTAATCAGGGAATCATTTTGCACCGATGTGTATCTCGAGTAGTTGAGTAGTAGTAGTGGTTGGCTGCATTATCTGTCGGGACTCTAGCTACCTACTTTCCCATCTAATCATTGTAGCCCTCTCAACTTTCTCCATCCCTCCTCCTTCAGGCTTAGTCGTTTCCAAGAGTAGAGCTTATAGCTTCCTTTTCTCTTACTCTTTCGTCTTCTGTCACCCGCCTACCCCATCCGTCATCTGCCTGTCTGTTTCTTAATCCTCGCTCTCTCTCGCTTCCTCTCCGTCCATCCATTCTCCTGCACCTCTTTTCTTTTATTCTTCTCCCTTCCTCCTCAGCGTCTATCTAATAGACCCACATGCTTTTTGTCATTAATTGCCTGATTACTTCCTGTGAATGGGGACACCAAATCCTCTCAGTCTGCAGTGGCTCGGCGAGCCTTCAGATTTGGAGAGTCGATCTTCCTGGGGAGTGGGAGAGAAAGAGAGAGGGGGGGGGAGCTCTGAGTGAGTTTAAGAGCCCATGTGACAGTCTGTGACTGACTCCCATGAAGAGGCTTTGGGTGGGCTGAGAGATACTGCAGTGTGGGGGTGATTAGGCTCCTGTTTCTTTTTTCTTTTTTTATTTAATGGCGTCAAACGATACCAAGTCATCTTTTGTCTCAAGTGCGCCGTTTTCCTCCAGCAGACACACGCAAAACTTGTCAACAAACTCACGCACAAGTCAAAAAAGTGTCTCCCAGCAGCCGTCGCTTCCACTCTCCATTCAGACAAAATAGCATCAGAGGCTTGAAGAAGCCCAAATAAATCTGTTGTCATATCAATTATTGTTCCATTGGTGAAGTGGAAGTCATTTCACAGCAAAGCAGCTTAGAGAGGCAGCTCTCAAGTATTTCAGGATCTGAGTTAAGACTCGGGCTGTATTTCTGGAGAGCAGCAGAAGGCTGAGTTTTTCGACACATGGGAGGAGGGACTTAATGAGACAAAATGTTTGCTTGGTCGCTTGTGTGCGACTCGAAATGTGCGCCTGTGTGTCCTTGAGGGCTTGTGTTTGTGTGTGTGTGTGTGTGTGTGTGTGTGTGTGTGTGTGTGTGTGTGTGTGTGTGTTAGACAAGAATGTGGCCACAATATGTAAGTGGATTCGCGAGGTTCTCACATGCAAATTGCCTCCTTTGCTAGTGTCACTGGTGTTTTACCATGGAGCAGAATATCCAGCTGTGGAAGTTTGCTTCCTCTAAGTGGTTAGAGCTTCCAGTGTGCAAAGTATTTTTAGATCTTTGCAGTCACTGTCCCCCACAAAATGCTGCATGCGACACGAGAGAAAGGCGCAGTTTACAAAGGCACCATTCACTCGCTGTGTGCACAAGGTGTGCTTTACATCTTTCTGAATACACTTTTTTCTCTTTTTGTGTTTGCAGTGCTGGCGTGGGCAGGACCGGAGTCTTTATCACCCTTAGCATCGTCCTGGAAAGGATGCGTTACGAAGGTGTGGTTGATATCTTCCAAACGGTGAAGATGCTCCGAACACAGAGGCCAGCTATGGTCCAAACTGAGGTGAGAAGTCACAGAGTCACGCACAATAACATACACTGCTCCTTGTTTGGATAGACTTTTGCGAATTTTAAAAGACCACCAATAAGTTAGCAACGCTCTATTAAACCACTTTTGGGTGGGTGTCTTCACCCCCATAAGGTCTATTATTGGTTTTCTGGTCTTCCTGTGTGAAAATGGGTAAATGCAAAATCAAGTTATATGTTTTGCTCATTCCAATCTAGGCTTTCTACTTAGGTATAGGATCTATAAAATGATCTTGTCAGGACATGCTCTGCCTCAGCAAAAAAAAAAAAAAGGTTGAGAAATTGTTTGAAAATTGTAATCTCTCATGTCAGTAAACTCCTGGTGAGGTGTTCTAATGCAATTTGTTATGCATGTGTCTGTTTTTTTCCCTCCACAGGATGAGTATCAATTCTGCTATCACGCAGCTCTGGAGTACTTAGGAAGCTTTGATCACTATGCAACGTAAAAAGCCATCTCCCCCCCTCCCCCTCCTCCGAATCCTGTTGCCCCCCCCCCACCCCCCACCTCAACAGCCTCTTGAGCCATAGGAACTAAAATTTAAAACGACAGCAAACAACCACATCGCCACCGCCAATTCAGCCACATCAAACAGGATCTCCTAGATTTTTTTTTTTTTGAAGACAACACCCGGTCCAACCAGTTCAGAGTCCAATTCGACTTTTCAGACTCGCCACGAGGAAACACAAGAAAATTGTCCATCATCTCAAGAAAAGAAGATCCTCGGCAGGGGAGGAACCAGACGCTGTGGCTCAAGATGTGGGGCGGGTTTTGATCAAAGTTGTCAGACTGCTTACCTTACCTCAAGTGTTTCAATGTGGAGGACATTGTAAACATTCGTGGACATTTCTCTTCTCAAAAAATATCTTCGTGACACAACAGTAACAAGTGACAGATGACGAAGGAAAAGGAAGGCAAAAAAAATACAAATAAAAATTTAAAAAACACTGAGAAGCAGATGGATGTAGCCAAGACTTGGTGACTATCTTGTTTTTTGATATGCTCGGGTGTAAAAGGGGTTCAAGTATTTCCATCAACACAGTGTGTGAGTAATATTGTGAGAAATGAAGAAACTGGTTGCCTGCATAAAAGATTTATCAAACTGTACAAAAAAAATGAAACAAAAGAAACAGAAAAGGACAAGTTCACTCACATTCGGCACTAAATCCTTCAAGAAAACCTAAAGTTTTTACAGTATTTTGTGTGAGATAACACTCGACTATTAAACCGACTTCTTCTCGAGCACTAAGAGCTAAAAGAAGACACTTTTTGGTTTTCTTGCTGTTGTGAGAATGAAAACAGCGACACATTTCTTAAAACGTGCTAATTGCATCAGTTGTGAATTCGTGTAACATCAGTATCCTCAGCCAGGTAACCGCAGGAATGTTGCACCACGCCAGTATATTAACAGTGCAAAGATCAGTCACCGGATAAAAGTCTCGCCTGCTGCACGAAGCTTCCGCCGCGTCGTCTTGCGTGCGGCCAAGGTGAGACAAGCGGCAGCCGTGTCCCGTGATTTTTCTTTCTTTCTTCTGTTTTTTTAACAATCGCTCCTGTCTTTGGAACCACTACATTGTGGGGCTGCGGTTTCAACATCCACCGTTTTGAACAAGAGATAAACCTGGTGGGGGGGGGAAGGCTTTGGAACAAAAATGGAACAACCAAACAAGGATTGCCGCAAAAGTGAGGGCTCTCTTTGTGTACAGTGACCAACGCTCATCGTCATCCTTCAGAACTTTGTCTAATGAGGAATTATCTCGTTTTTCTGGGGTTTTTTTATTATTATGATTTTCTGTCAAACCAAACATGCTGCTTATCTTGTGTACGCTGTACGTGTGACTTTGGAAGGAGAGGAAACTGATGAATCAAAGATGCCATCTCTGATAACTGGCATGACTGAAAGCGCATCCACTTGACGTCATCGTCCACGCCTTCTTTTCCCCTCCCTCTTGCCCAGCCTCCTCTATAATCATCTATATCATTGTATAAGACGCTCAAGTGGCAAAGGCCTGCTGCAGTTACCAAGCTGCACATCAATGTGGTTGAAATATTGGCCTTTAGTTCCACTGTTTGTGTGTTTTGGTGACAGGTGGATACATTTAAACAAAAAAAACAAAAAACAGATGCTTTGGTATTTGCCCTCCATTTTCAAGATGATGTCTCTGTGGGTGACACAGCCAGACCAAGGAGCCATGATGGATCTCGACGTTGTGACGCGTTCCTGAAACTCTCCAGTACAAGTTACTTGCACATCCCCAAACGAAACAGAATAAACTTTAAACGTATTACCCCCCGCCAACCCCTCCCTACTCTCCCCGAACAACTGCAGGTCGACACACTAGTGTATGTTTGTGATTTAAAAAGAAAAATCAAGCTTTTGAGATCACCGGGTTTTCATTTCGAGAACAGCGCTTTGGTATACGCGAGCGTTACGGATCCCGCGCAGGTTTCCGGTGGGTGTGCACAAAAGCCGGAGCGATGGACAGAACTGTGTGTAATCTTTTCTTATTTCCAAAAAAGCCTTATTGTTATTGTAACATTACGAAAACATTAATGTTGTATTATGACGACTTATTTTACACTACATAGTTGACTTTTTATTATGTTTTTGGTTGGGTTTTTTCTTTCAGTTTAGTTTTCTAACAGATGTTGTATCATTTTTTAAAATTAGCAGGAAAAGAGAAAAGCTTATCTGTTCATATTATGTTTAAAGACATTCTATTTTTTCACTGTAGAAATGTTAAGTATAACATGGCTGTGTGCTTGTGCGCATATATGTATGCATTTATGTGTACTGCGCACTCACACATTCATATATATTTAAATGCAGAATATGAAGATATATCCAAACCTTAGTATGAATTATATGTTTCTCCTCATCATCTTTTTTGTTTTTTAAACCTGTCAGTTCTCATGCTTGAAAATATGATTTTATTTCATTTTGTTTTTCTTTGTGTGTGTGTTTTTTTTAATATATACATACATATATATATATATATATATATATATATATATATATATATATATATATATATATATAATATATAATCTTAGAGACCTTGTGTGTTTCTTAATGGAAGCTGAGGGAAGCACTATGCCTGAATCCTCTGCCTCCACTCACCATTGCTCTTCTACCTGAGGGTAGAACCTGTGGCGATGAGGAGATGCCAGTTTTTATTTTTAATTTTTTTGTCGTTTTTTTTTTTCTTTTGAGCAACTGTTGATGAAGTGATCTACAAAATATCAATCAAATATTTCAAAACTGACCATTTTTTCTTACCTATATAGGACCAACTTGACAAACTGTATCTTGTATGATCATGGTCAGGCTATGACCCTCGCAGTTTAAGAAAATCCTCTTCAAGTTCTCTTTTCTTTTTTTAATTTTTCAGACATAATGTGGCCATTCATTTTGTTAGATATCCACTATGATCTAGAGTATACCTGTAAATAAACAAATATATAGATTATATGTATTTGTATCATTTGACCTTCAAGATCTCATACTTTAAGTGGGGACAGAAATACAAAAATCAAAGTCCTTCTCACATCCTGGTGGTTGTAGAGCCTGCTTTCTGAAACCTCTCTTCTCCAGTCCTTCCTCCCTGGTCTTTAATTACCACTCACTTTTCTTCTGACTTTAATTTCCCCTGCTAGCAGTTGAAATGGGAAACACGCCAGCCTCTGTTCTCATACCTATAGCCTCAAAGAGAGCACGAAATCAGCACCAGTGATCTGCTGGTATAATTTAACCGAGCCTGGGAGGTTAGTCCTTTCTGTCAACTATTTGAATTGCTAATCAATCATTATTTCAAGGACCTGTTACATTCTTATTCTAGGTGTAAGACAGAGTGGAGCAACTAAAGGGTGTTTTTGAAAAAGAAATATTGTCTTAAAATAATTATCAAACAAAAGATTAATCACAAAGGTGTAAATTCTTAAAGCCACAGCTACGGTAAAAATGCTGGAGGCATCCTTCATTCCTTAACACTTTCCACAAAACCCCCAGAAGATATACAACTGTTCAACTACCTAAAATGCCAAGGTGTTAATCCATAAATATATCATTAGCTGACGAGCAAATACAGCTATGCTAAAGGCCAGACATGGTTCAGTTCCAACATGACACGTTGATTTATTGTCTCCCCGGTGCATTTTTTTAAGCCTTGAACAGAACGATACTGTGTTTTTCTTTGGTTTTGGTTTTTTTCTTTGACCATGCTTCATTGTGGGATGCAGAAAGAAATCAGGACTCAGTGAAAGATAGCAGAGTGATGCAACCAAGGAAAGACCGAGACAACCAAAAACGTGCTGCAAATTCACATTTCCAGCATGTCATTTCTGAACAGTGGGAACCTTGAGATGTTTCATAATGAACTCAAAGCCTAAGATGAAAGACTCTGGAATTCAGTGAGGCTAATGAGAAAGGGCCCAGGCCAAAACTGAAACCATGGAAGTCTTTCAAAGCTTGTGCAATGTGTTACGTTTTTTTGACTTAATGTGAAGACGTTAGGCTTTTGAAAACAAACCGCCAAATTTGCAGGAGTATGTTGAATATTTCGGGGGAAGAGGGGAAATAATAAAAGATGAACCCTAACTTAAAAAATGAAATCAAAATAACAGAACGTATACAGTACGACAAATTGGAAAAAATAAAAAACAACCCAAATTCAGAAAAATACTTTTTTTGTATGAGGGCCAAGTGCTATCACTTTCAAACTGTTACTTCTAACTGAAACAATAATTGGTTTAAAGCCACTGTGTATGTAGATATGTTGACTTTGTATTAAAGAAATGTTGTCTGAAAACCATTTTGCATGTGTTTCTTGCTGGTAAGATTGGTTACAGCATGGATATCTCTCCTCCTGTCTGATTGTCTGCCTACAGTATTTCCCCATCTGTTAATATGCAAATTTCTGGTGAGAGTTCTTTAGCTATGATACTTGAAGTGCATCAGCACTTACTTTGTACATCATACATCAGACTGGAACTTGCACTGAAAAAAAAAATCTGTTCTACAGGACGAGTGATGAAACTCACAGATGGTGTGCATCGTTTGTTGATAGATGGCTTGATTAGCTTCCTCCTATATTTATCCACCAGCCTCTCTGCAAACACATCCCAGTGTGTCCTTAAGCTCCTCTTCAAGCTTGATAAATGCCATGCAGACAGGCTGATATTGGTGCAGAGGTAAACCCTTACCTAGTGGTATTTACTCTCTAATCTGTCCTCTTTGGGTATCGGCTAACCTCGAAGTGATGATTCTGGAAATCAAAAGATGTGTTGGTCCCAGACCTGACTGTGTTTGCCTTAAAGATATTGCTTTAGATTACAACCTGCAAATTGCAGCGTGTGATTATTTGGTATTTGCACGGTATCCCTAAAATATTTGTAATAATAACTCTAGCGAGACAAAAAAGGGAAGAACAAAGAGGTTGGGGAATGAGGGGGTAGCTACACCCAAAGGAATTACAATCTTATTATTATTCATTTTTCAACATTTTTTCTCATTTTGTTTTTGTTTTTTAATCTTTTTTTTCCTGAGGAGTAGGAATGAGGAATTTCAGAGGTAATGGGAGTGAATTAGTTGCAAATCTGACAGTATGCCATGTGTAGTGTGTATTTTATTAGGAATTTAAGAAGTAGTAGCATGCATAGTATATAGTCATCTGCATTTTTTGTGCATTAAAGCAATCTCTAATGACTTTTTCAAGATAACGATACTGTAAAAATGAACCATATTTAGGATGAACATAAACTGTATTTATATTTTAATTTTATACTTTACATTTTAAGCCTTGTATTTATTCCTTTGTGTCCACCTGTAACTAGAAATATGTTGGTTGTTGGGTTTTTTACACTGAGCTATAGATCTAAACTTCGACGAGTTTACAACTGTGAGCTATCAGAGTGTTTCAAATTGGCAACAATCTGCCTCTCCTAAGACTTCGCTCTTCACGCCATGTTGGATTCACCTTTAAATTAGATGCCGCTGCATCATCGTCTCAACCTGTGACAGCTAAGCATTGTCATTTATTAAATGGTAATGTACGCAGATTGACAACCCACTTCAAGGATGATGTTACTAATTGTGCGCCGGAAGAGCTGCTTCAGTCCATCCCTTTCTAATAGTGGCGAGCCAGCAGACCAAGTGTGAGGGTAGGCAAGGAAGTGAATTAGGGTGGCGATTATGCAGTGATTCAGACAGCAGCTCATTAGGACCCAGCTAAGCAAGCAATCAACGAATCGATGTGACAGTGGACCCAAAAGCCACAGAAATTTGTAATAAATGGCAAAGCGATAAATTGGATTATCCACAGCCCCGTGGCCAAGCTCTTTCTGTTGCAAATGACAAATCAATCCAATCATGCCACGAAAAAAGCTAAAGAACCACAAAAACGGGAGGGAGGGCCTCGAGTTGCACCGGCTGTGGAGGTTATCTGTCTGTCAGATGCCTCTTGTTAAGGTTGTAGTTTTCCAGAGGTCATTTCTGTGTGATATTTAGGGCTCTAAAAAATTCATGGCCAGCCATTAGGTGTTTATGACCACCTTTTATAACTGGAGATTTAGTGACATTTGAACTCGTGCCAGAGCAGTAAAGGTGTCAGAGGGCTGCCATGCCACATGCCTGCTGAACCGACAGGACGAAGGCAGAGCTGCTTTCAGATATTAAGGATGTAAAAGAGCAGAAAAGGAGAAATAATTAATAAAAATGAGGCAGCAGCAGGATCTCGTCTTAACTCTGTTTCATTTCTTGTATTGCAAGCACAAGAGATGGATTTGCTCCATCAACCTGTCAAATCATCACCGCTGAATGCCGCGACCATGACTGGAGTACTGGATGAAGAAACACTGATATGACATTGATGGACAAAGATGAGCAGATAGATGAGTTATAAACATTAAACCTGTTCAAACATGTCAGCACACAGCTGGCACCAGTTTCGTGGAAAGATACAAAAACATTACACTTCAAATATTGTATTAAAAAAATCAGTATTTTTGTCAAAGGACTTTGCTGCCATCTGCAGGATAATATAAGATGGCACCATCTGGATAACACTAAAGAGCTGTTTCCATTCAATTAAATCAGAGATCCACATTGATAGATGATGAATTGGAATGTATTGTCCTCTCCAGAGGCTTTCTCTGTGCTAATTAGACCATTATGAGCTGCTGCTTAGCAATAACTCGCTCTATTTTAAATGCATCTACATGTGGGATCCGTGCATTCATACAAATACTAACAGCTTTAGTTGCATATATAGTATTCTACCATACAGCAAGATTGTTATACACCTGAAACACAAAAAGTCTGGAGTGCGAATTGAGCAGGGACCCCCCTGCACAGGCGCTCATACCCGACGCCCTTCCTGTTAAAAGTGTGTTTGAGCGTCTGCCAGCAGTAAACGGTGGCATTTCAAAATTGTGGTGCGACATGACTCCTGTGTTTATGGCCTCGTGCTGTTATTTCCTATAATCTGTCTTACGTTCCCTGGTTCCTTTCTGCCTCTCTGTGTGCAGCCAGGGCTCTTCCACTGACTGATTGCTGCTATTAAAAAAGAAAGGAGCAGGGATACTGTCTTGGTTTCCTTCTTCCTTTTGCAGTTTTATTTCTCAGTCTCACCCACCAGTTCTATTTTGTCATGTCGCTACAGTCTTAGGTCTCAACATTCATCTGCTATTCCAATTTTATTTTAAAACAGTGGCCCGTGGCCTTGCCTAATGGCCTGTCCAAGGTTGCGGGGGGAACCTTTTATCTTTGAAAGCTATTTGATTTTTAACTTTGAATAAAATATCAAGGTTGATCATTAGTGAATGTCCTAACTCATTTAAAATATCACATTTTGTTTCCAGTTGATGAAGTCCCACAAAAAAGAGAAATAATAACTATATTGGACCCCGCCCCGGAAAACCAGACGAGACTAATTTTAAAAAAAAACTGGCAGCAATAGGATTGCTTATTTTCCATTTTAATTAGCTGATAAAAAAAAAAAAAACTGACATTTTTTTTTATTCCAAAAAGACTGATTGTTTTTCACAAAATAGCAGTTTCAATCCATTTGATGGCATGCTTGAATCCCCATTTTGCTCAATTAGAGAAGTATGATTTAAACCTTGTTTCTTAATTCAGCATTCTGGAAAAGGTCGAGAAGCCTGGTTTCAAAACATATTTGAAAAGCAAACAAAAAAAGCTAAACTTTCTCATAAATATTGCACACAGAGCAGCACATCCTCTTTCAAATTTTGCTTCTTGGATCTGGGATGATTCTTAAATGAGGCATTTAATCCAGTGTACACAATAGGAAGTGGCTTTGGCACAGCGTCTGAACAGAAAGTCACATATTTCTTCTTGGATTTTTTTTTCAAAATATACCCAAACAAGGACAAGGAATGTCTCTGGTATAAATTTGTGATAGGTCATCATTTGGTGCTGACTTTGAAATACTTCAAGAGCAGTAAACATGAGAATCTTCAAACTTTGCATCGTGTCTGCTTTCCTAACAATGTTTCTAAAAACTCATTTGGACTCTGGTCTCAAATGTCAGCTAAAGCACTCAGTTCAAAATATGCTCAGTACTGTGGAGACAGATAATGGTTCTGTAATGGGAAACACAACATAAGAATGATGGCTTCCAGAAAAAAACAAAACAAGCATTCTGCGGTGCTCTACAGTGAATTTTCCATTAATGATTAAGGACACATGAAACCGTCTGCAATGGAACCATTAAAGCTTCCTTGTAAACATGTCCATCTGAACATAATAAACTTACATTCCAGCAGAGTGAGAGGCAGAGAAAATGAGTTCAGGATGAAAAATGAAGATGTGTTACAATTGTAGTTCGAGGAATACAGGCGGGAACTTCTAGCCGAGCTCTACATGTTGGACTTCTCATCCGAGTGAATCTCAAATTTGCATAACGTAATCACTCAGCCGTCCCAGTCTGGCCCACAAATATGAGCACCAATAAAAAGAGGGCGTTCACTAACCACTGCATCGAATGAAGTTCACCACATAATGACAGGGCGCACCGCCTGTGTCTTTTATGTCATCATTATAGGTTTAGAGGGAGTTGGTATGTGTGCTACCGCTGATGCTAAAAGCTTGGGTCTCATATAATTCGGTGTCCATCCTCTGACCCTGCTAGTGTGGTAATTAACATAAAAGGTGGTGCACGGTTTCATTGCATGAAAGTGCTTCCTGTTTGGTGCTGAATTCTTTAAGTAGTCTTCAGGAATAGTTCCCCAGGCTTCTTGAAGGACATTCAAAGCACTTGTTCTGCATTTGGCTACCTCTGATAGATGACAATCTCACGCAGCTTCAGTTTTAAGGTTGAGGCTCCGGGGAGACCAAACCATGACTGATAGTGTTCAATTGTGTCTATTTCTATCCAGGTATGCTTTAACTGCACTGTCAGTGTGTTTGGGATCAGCCCCACACCATGGCAGAGCTTCACTGTGTTTTACAGATGACTGTAGACGCTCACTGCTGTACCTCATTCCTGACCTCCTCCATACAGCACACAGTGATGATGATTTATACTCCATAAGCCTTGTTGGCACTAGTTTTCAGTCTACTTTCGTCATACCTCAGCTTTTTCTCTTCCTTAAGAACGGCTTCTTGACAGCCACCCATCCACTGAGACCATTTTTGATGATACTTCAGTGAACAATCAACTTAAGAGTCAGATGCATCTCTCAGGACCTGAGTCAGGTCTTTGCTGGATTTTTGTTTTGTTTTGGTTTTTTTTGCTCAGACTTGGAGGACATGACTTTTAGGGACCGTTCCTGTGCTGTGGATAGTTTTTTGGCCTGCCACTTCTTCTTTTGTACTTCACTTGTCCAGTTTCCTCAATTTTTAAAGAACACACATTTTTGGCTAATAGCTCTTTCGGAATCACCTCGTCTACAAAGAGCTTCATTTCATCCCAAGAGTTTCATCCCTTGATTTGCTCCTTTTTCTAAGCTTGAAATTGAAGTGGGAAGTGGCTTAACAAAACAAATTAAAAAATGCATTCCTCTGAAAATGGTCAAGTACAAGGGCTGATTTGAAAAAGAATGAAAAAGCAGCGAATGTCAAAAAAAAAAAAAAAAAAAAAAAAAACAAAGCATGGAGATCTATTACACAAAATCACTTTAAAAATTGCAACAAAGTCTGGCTCCTTGGAAGAAGACATGAAGGGTGGCTCCAGACTTCTGCACTGCACTGTAAAAGTCCTAAAAACAGATCTAGTGTGCTAATAAGAGTCAGACAGGCTGTAGGTTCCAGTTTTCATTGTATTTAAAATAAAAACAAACCCAAGTGCACTTGCAACATTCTTGATAACTCAGTGGAGTGGAGTACTATTGGCCATATATCATGTGAGGTCTCATTCCTAAAGAGTCGAGCACAACTTCCTCCCCCAGTGACCATGTGGACTTCTGTGACACATCAGCTGCTTAACTATGGCCTGCATGATACCATTGAACTATGAGAGCGTGGGATTATGTTTGGGGGAAACATAATGAACAGCTTTCCTTGCATACAGAGGTAGAATTACTGTATAAAATGATGTTATTTAACTGAGAAGTTGAGCCGTTATATTAAAGTGAGTGCAACAGCAACTTAAGGCATTTCAAACTTAATTGTTTTTGTCTGTCAGTTGTTTGGCTTCAGGATATAGAACTAAATTAACCTGAGTGGGAAGGACTAATTGGAGCACTGTCACGAAAGGCTTCGGGTTCAGATATCAAGTTCAATCCGCAGCATTTTACTGATTCAGCAACAATTCAGTGAAATCTTCTTCACTCCAAGGCTGTTTCTCATTTGTATATTAGTTAGTTTTTGGGAAATAAACCAAATAAACTACCTCGTTTCCAATTTGCTACATAAGTATGTATGACTATGTATCCACTCACCATTCAGTATAATATCTACTCCAAGTATTAATTATGACACATTTTATTAAATGTGTCACATATTTAGCCTTTTGGAATAATAGCTGTATTTCTTAGTATTGAAAGTTTCCCAGTACAAGCGGGATGAATCACACTTTTCACCTTGAGGAATTATCCACTTCTGTTCAGACATGCCTACACAGAATGATGGGAATGAAGTTAGAGGAGACCTTTGTTTTTTAATATGTTTTCCAAGTTGTGCTTGTAACACGAAGGAGATCAGAAGAAACCACTTGCAACTCTCTCAGGCATTTTGGGGGGCAATGCCTTGTCATATGTAATGTCGCTTCATCTCGGGATTTCAGGAACAGAGCAAATTCACTGTGTCATTTCTGCGGCATCCATGGAAACATTTGCTACAGGTATGACCTTTGGCTAAGTTCAGGCAAAGTTCACTTGGCTGTTTTCTGGGGTAGCTTTCATGCCCTGGATCGTTTTCTCTACTCAGCTTGTTAGGCTAAAAGCAAAACAACACGCTTGGGGGCTAGAGTTCTGGGATGGATGCATGTCAGCAAAGAAATGGATATGTGTGCGTGCTCGCATGTAAGTTTGATTTACATTAAGTTCATCCAAAGACAAACTGAACATTAGCTGCTTTCCATTGAGCTAACAAACTCATTTCATTTACCTCTGATAGTTAAAGGGATCTTTTTTTGCAACTTAAGACATACACTTAAGTTGACCTACATACAAAGCAGTTGGTGGTCTAGCTCATCTTAGTAGATATTAAATAATATATATACTGTTTAAAAAATAAAAAATGAGAAAGACCATACCATGAGTCGTAGTTGCAAATGTACAAAAGTTTTGTCATCTGTTTATTTGCAGAAACAGATAATGACAAATACTAATGCCCTTTAATCCTGGTATAAGCTCTGAAACCAAAGAAGAGGTGTGAAATGAAAGTGAATGGCGTGACTGCAATGCAGCCTCACTTAATTCACACAGGTGCTGTTTACCCACGTTACACAGAATATACATTTCTCTCAGTTGCCAGAAATATAATGAATAAACATAGATGCAATATCTAATAAAAACTGCACAACTAACCTGGTGGGAACAAAAGTAAAGAGATCCTCTTTATTTGGTCTTTAGGTCTCGCTATTTGTACATTCATTATCATATGATTTCAGCAACAGCAGTGATTTATAAATTTTTTATTTTTTTTTGCAATATGAATCTTGAATATCAGACTTACATTATTATCTTGCTGAAGAATAGCAGATGCTGATCAATATTTAATCATTGTGATTTGAAGAATTAAAGAATTTAAAATATCGTTAAATACTTTGCAGGCATTTCATGTAGGTCTACATACTGCTGTTTGCAGTATGTGCTTGTCTCAAGTAAATAAATCAGCACCGTGGGAGGAATATGTGAATGCAAGTGAGCATATTTCTGTGTGTATGTGTGAGAGTGAGTAGTATAAAAGATGCAGAAGAGGGTGAGAAAAAGTATATTTGTGTTTTTGTGAGAGTTGGAAAAAAATTGAGTTAGGGGAGATAAAAGACTCGGTGCCAATTTTCCTACTATGGTCACACTTGCATAATGTTGAGGGAATCGCACAGAATCCTTTTAAGGTGTCAGCCAGAGTGGAGTATAACATCATTTACTGGAAAATTGTGAGCTCAGACATGCACACGCACACACGCACTCAGACACACACACACACACACACACACACACACAGTCAGAGCCACTGTAGGCAAACTACAAAGGTAGAAACTAATCTGTATTGTATAGAATTTAAGCAGAATGATGGGGACTGATGCACACAGACTCAATTATAACGTAAAGAGGAGTTTTTAACTGGTTTGCAGTTTAACAGTATATCTAATATGAATCACACATTTTGGAGTTTACTAGACTGGGTTCACAACATTAAAAAAAACCATTCTGTTTTCTTTATGCAGCGCATTACTGGAGCAATTCTTTTTGCCTGATTTCGGAATTTCTTTCCTTTCTCTCTGCCTCCTTGTGTCTCCCCTCAGAAAAAGTCCGGTCCAGTCCAAAGAAAACATTGAGTGCATGGACTAAGCCAAATTTAGATGCAGCCCAATCTGTTGAATTGCATTTTAAAACCAGAGTAAGGCCAGTGCACAGCGTATTCATGCGATGGTTTAACCAAATAATTTGCATTGCAACTGTTTACCATTTGAAAATGCTACGTTGCACAACAGCACAAACGAGCGAGCGATGAAGTCAGCATGATGCCACTGTGGATTGAGGGAGTGTGTTTGTTCTGAGAATACCAAAGCAAGAAGTCTGTACAAATACGACTTTATTGAAATGTAGTGTATTTGTACTGAGTTGAAGGGACAAGAACAGCAAATAGGAGAGGCAAACTAATTATGCACTACATGCCAAAATAATGGTTGAATAAATAAAACCAATGCTGACGCCCAATGTAGTTACAAAAATGTGCTGCAATATAGCTGATCAGGATTGCTTTAAAAAGTTGGTGTGTAAGGAATTTGCCGTGAACAGAGTCAAAAACATAGACCTATAAAACACTACACAAAAGCATTAAAAGCAAAATTTGCACATCAGTGTTTTAATGTATAGGTAATAAAAGACATTTCATGAAAGAGGAAGCAGACTAGAACAGGCAGCGCACAGTTTGTTCCCAGCGAGTATTTAATATTTTCTTCCACCAGTCATTGCTCCCTAGTTTCCAGTTTCTTGCATCTCTCTACACTTTAGCTAGGAGATTTATTACTTAGCTTACTGAGTTTGTAAAAAATGTTCCCATTTTTCTCACCAATGGTATAGCCCATTAGGCATAGCATCACCAAGCAGCTTATTTCACTTGACAGCAAGGACTCTGGTCAGGACAGTGTAATACTTGGGGAAGTTCAGGCGACTCCCCAGATTACTTTGCTCATGTCGCTTGGTGAGGGATTCCTGGCTTAAACTGAGACTAACAAAGGTTGAAGCTTATTGTCTGAACCCTTCAGCCAAAGCTTCAAGTGTGATAAAGGATGTTCTTCAGGACTAACTGTTTGTTGGCAATTTGGTTTCAATTATCTTAAAAAGAAACACTTTATGTTTACTCTCTGGTTGCTGTAGCATTGCTTTGTTTGGAGGCTGACCGATTATAAACCATACCTGCAAGGAGTTAGTTGAATAAATGTCCTAATCAAATGTTCTAATTGATGACCAGCAAGTATTCAGAATCAATCACATGTGTGTTAATACAACACCAAAAAGTGGACATCCCAGCAGTCCACTCCCAGAATCAGATTGTCAGATTGTGCAATGCTCAGGGGGCCTCTGTTAGTATGTTAAATGTTCTTAATGGTGTAATAAAAAAAAAAAAGACTGAATACATTTGTCTTGCTTGGAATAGCTGTAAGTAAAGTTTATTTATTTATTTATGAAGTGCTTTTCACAGATGGTCAAAATGCCCTGTACACAAAAAAAGTCAAATAAATATGAATATTAAGTGTTATAGCCAATATAAAGATATGATAAGACACAATAAAACAAACATGTAGCTTAAAAATAAATTAAAGTCCAAACAGCCAGCTGAACATAGCTGATGGCAGACTGATCCACAAACTGAAAGGCTCTGTGCCCTCTGGTCTTTAATTTGACAGCTGTGAATGAAGACAGTGCATATTTTGTAAGGAGCTGAGACATGTAACCTGGAGTCTGGTCATTTAGTGCTCCATATGTTAATGCAGCAATTTTAAATTGAATCCTAAAAACTACTGAGAGCCAGTGTAAAACATATACAACAGGAGTGATGTATGCTTGCTCACTAGAATGTGTTAATAGTAGTCTGGTCGCAGCATTTAATAGAGGAAGCCTATTCTCTCCAAAAGAAACATGGCGGCATGACTTATTTTTGCAAATCTGCATCTGAACAAACGCAATAGTTCATGTCCTTTGTATATACAAGAATAGAATGCAGATGTTTGGCTATAATGCCATAACATAGCACTCTATTTGTAAAGCAATTTTAAAAACAACATCAACAGGGATCACTAAAATGCCATACAATAACAACATTCACTAGCTGGGCCCACGTCCTCATTTTTGACAGCGTTTCAGTAGGTAAAACTGAATGCTTTGACATGAATTGAGCTGCGATTTGGGGAAGGCCTCGAAGGGGACTGTTGATGGTTCCCAGGCCTGGCAGATCCCCATGCACTAAATAGAAATGAAGAAGTTAAAGAATTGGAAACATGCACGTAAACAAGAATGAACAGCTTGCAAAATTAGGGGAACCTATGTAGATGACAACCGGAAGGAGTGTGTTTGGACGTGTGGTCCTGCTCCTGAAATTCCGATACATAATCTCCAAAACATACGAGACGAGCACAGGCCAAAGGGTCAAAGAGCTGTAGAAGTTAAAGAATAAAGAGTACATTAAAAAATCACTTAAACTCACAGTTTGCACGCTGGGTTGCAGGCTAGGGAGTAAAAGTGTGGTTTTTAAATGAGATCTCAAAACAGCAAGTGAAGGAGCGATGGCAACCATTCCACAGTTTTGGAGCCACAAGTGCGAAAGCTTTGTCACCTAGGAATGAGTAAAAGCATCTGGTCTTTTGACCTGAGAGAATGAGATGGGACATACTGTACAGGTGCAGCAGTTCAACAAAATGTGGCACAACCCTTAACAGACAGATTAACTAAAATTAACTGAAATGCACGGCATCATGGTGAAAATCAAACACAGCATATCGGCACAAACACCTCACACCAACTTTCAAGCAGACTGGTGGATGGGGAATGATGCTGGTGAGGCACCTTGCAGTAATTCACCATGGACTCCTGTTTATATTTTTGGTGTGAAATGTGAGGCCAACTTTCCTACAGCTAAAACTCCATTGATCATTGCAATAGGACAATGATCCCAAGCACAGCAGCAGATTAAGACCAATGTGCTCAACGTGTTTAAAGTGCTGCATACAAGCTACCGAGCGATAAAGTGCACTTAGTTTTCATAGGACTGCATAGACATCTGTAAAAATGTTCTTTTTCCAGCAGAAACATGCACTGTCATGTCAGAAAGTCATTTTGTTTAATTAAAATAAGCTTAAAAAGTTACTATATAAAGGCGAACATTCCTGATGTTTTGAACCTCTGGTTCTTGTTTCTGGTTTAGACAGAGTGTACAAATAAGGAGGGAGTCTATTGGAAGCATATGAGACAGCTTGCCGTTGAGATTTGAAACAAGGCCAGTCATGTAAACAATAGTCCTGAGAGGGAGAACTCGGTGGCCCGCAATCTTCCATCACTTTGGAGTGTTTATGCTTTTCTACAAGATTATATTCACGTATTTATTTGCATGCTTTCCTGCATGTGTCTGCATTAAATGCAAGCATCTGACATAACTTTGTATCATAACTTTGGAAAGCTTGCTTTTACTCCCACAATCCATTCAGAGATGTTTTTGTCATTTCTTTCCAATGCACGAATGCTATATAGGTCTGTGTGTAACACACAGACTGATATCTTTAGGCTTTAAAATCTATAACTTTAACTACATTAACAGAAGAGTCTGGTGTGTTACGACCCATAAAACAGACTTTTGGACATGCGGCTGGCCCAGGTTTTTGCCAATGACGGGCAGAAAGTGAGATATTTAGAAACAATGCAACACAGTTGTCGTTTTGATTTGATTTTACTACTTGTAAAAATGTTGCTACCCACAAAGTATTATAACTAGACCTTTGTTCTTCTTTTGTGTCTGCCACTCATGCTTTGCCATGGCTTCCTGGTTGCGGATAAAGGATAATGATTCGAGATTCTAGTACTTTTCTCTCTGCAATCCTTTACGTTCGTGTCACTTCACATCCAGCAAAAGAATTTCTGGTGGTATTCACAAGTGACAAGTATAGAAATTGAACATTGTTTCTAATTCTGTTGTTGTTTTCATTTTATCATAGAGCTTTATAATTAAAACATATTGTTGTGACTGTAAACAGAGTCTTAAAATGAATGTTAACGGCCTTGCGGTATCTATTTGCATTCAAAACATCTGTCCTCCAGCCTGTTTTCCAAAACATGAGAAAAAATGCTCGAGGGACAACTTTGTTCTTATTAAAACAACCTGATTGCTGTCCATGTGTTTTGGGGGGGGTTTTCATTTACTTTTTGCTTGTTAACCTTTTTAGATCACTTGCCAGCCTTTAAAAGCAAACATTTTTATAGTCCTACTTTTTTTTCTATGATCTTCTGCTGCATGGAGAAAGAAAGTGTGCCTTCCTAAAGCCCTCCCCTCTGACTTCCTGGGAGGGGTGTACTGTGCAAAAGGAAGCAAGACTGGATGACAGGGAGATGAGTATCAGAGTAGGAAGAGTAGAGGAGAGGACACAGCTGGGGGAAGGGAGTAGAGATGAACCAGGGCTACTACTAAAGGTAGTTAAAGCTTTTTGTCATCAAGCTTGACTTGTGATGTAAGGTATCTATCCCATGTCTTCTAGTTGTTACAATTTGCATCATTTTTGATCATTTAAGAGAGATGTTAAGGATGGAGAAGTTAAAACTTTACAACTGCAAGACAAATGATCCTTGAAAACAATTCTGTGAAGTCTTCTTTAATACTCAGTGATTTGTAATCACTAAGCCTTTTTTTTCTTATATTACTGCATATGCGCAAACTACACAGGTCTAGAGATTTTTTTTATATACTTTTATCATTTGCATTGTATGTTATGGTATATCATAAGGACAGTTAATTAATGATTCTTATTCATCAGCATATCCTGTATACAAATATTTTTTTCACTTTCAGTTGTTTAGTTTCAACTTTCAACTTTTAGGAGCAAAGGAAAAGCTCTCAAATCTACAGGAAAGTTGGCTTATTACAGTCAGGAAAACAATATACTTTGTTTATGTTGTTTACCTGACTGAAAACCATTTAGGAAAAAGACAAGAGCAGTATATAAAATAAAGCAAAATATACTCCAATATCACACCAACTGTTCTAATTCCATTAATTTATGCAGTTAAATGACTTTGTAAGTTGGATTGGTCACTGGAAGCTAAGACAGGGTGTCAGTGAGAGTTTCAGTCTCACAAAAAACTATTTTGCAATCAGTAAAATCCTACAAAGCAAATAATACAAGCAGTACTTCTTTAAACCAGCACTAAAAAAAACATTTTATACAAATAGGAAAAGTACCTCTGTGGCTAAAAGTGCAAAAATATAATACATTATACATTACTGATCTCTTAATACACTCTTACAATCTCACTTGGCTTTGTTTGGAAAACCTTGGGGGTTAATATGGTTTTGCATGCATTCACCATTCTCAACATTTCAGGATAAGTGCAAAACTCATGAATGCATTTCTGTGGTTTTCCATTAGGCCCATTGGTAAAGCATTTTTACTGCCATAGTGGAACAGTATTTAGTATGACATATTGATCTTGGATTCTAACGGCCACTTTTGGCTAATTGTTCTTTAAAAAGGTTTTCTAGATCATACGAGAGCAGGCTCATCATATAGCACTTCCTAAGGACGTGAAGGATTTCATTACCTTTTGTAAACTGTGCAATGACTTGTCTCAGTTTCTGTATCTTCAGTTTTCTGTGGCAAAAACATGTTGCCACAGTTTTTTGGGTTCTACAGTTCTTAATATGTATCCACTCTATTAACGAGATTAAACAAATATTATAAAATTCTGATGTAGTAAAGGAAAAGGGCTCATATTTTAGTTTCATGGCTGATTTATAATGGTTTCCACCACTCGCACAAACATCAAAGCAACATCAAAATATTCATCCGAGTTGTTTTTGATGAATGAGCAAATAATTGGTGTACTGAACCTGATTTCATGATCTCCTTTTAGACAGTGGCATTTTCAGCACTAGGCATTAAGTTCTCCTAAACTAGTTTGAAGGATAAATTTGATGCTGTACAAGATTACTGCATGAAAGCAGGCTAAAAACAGACACCTGTTTGGTGTTTTAGTGGTTCAGTTGTTTTCATTCCTAACAAGCTACCAGTCTGTGCCCAGTTGGCGTGTGAAACAATACAGGTCCTCTATGCCCACTTGGCCAAAGGTTAGACCATTTGGATTGTTTTGTTTCACTTCAATACAGAAGCAGTTAGCCTAATTCTTTTGAAGTTCAAGTCACTAAAGTTGTCTTCCTGCCTGGTAAATGTTCTGTGCATTCCACTCTGCATTGTTATGATTTCAAATGCAGAAGCAAAATAATAGGAAGTTACACCCACAGTGTGGTATGAGTGTGGAAAACAAAATTCTGATGGTGGTAGAAACTTTTGCTGGATTCACTGATGTGTTTTGTAAATAGTGCCAAAGACAATCCAAAGTACAAATGCAACTGAGCAAAATATAGAACATATAAAAGACATCAAAGACTTGAACTGAGAAAATCTACGAGTTCTTAGAAAAGTATTGGCTCATTTTGATTTTGATGGCAGCAACGCACCTCCAAGAAGATGGGACTGGGCCATGTTTACCACTGTTTGGCATTCTTCTAAGAACAGTCCATAAACATCTGGAAACTGAGGGGACTGGGTGCTGGACTTTTGGGAGAGGAATGTTATCTCATTCTTGTCTGATCTATTATTGTGGCTGCTCAATAGTCCTGGGACTACTTGAGCATTTTTTCTGTCTTGATGCTCCAAATGATTTCAGTTGGTGAGAGATCTGGGCTACAGGAGGCCAATTTAAGCACCCAGACTCTTCGGATATGAAGTGAATAAAAGTCTTTCATTGCTGAAGGTGCCGTTCCAGATTAGTAATCTGTCAGTTCATGGGCACTAATTCACCCCCAGGCTTTTGAACTACACATTCATAACAAGCCAGATGTTCTCTTTCTTCTTAAGTCCAGAGAAATCGCTGGCCATGTTTACAAAAAAGAATTTCAAATTTCAAATAATCTGACAACAGAACAGTTTAGTCCATTTTAAATTACCTTTGACCCTTGAACATTCCTCTATCATCTTCACACATGGGTTCTTTTTTGCATGACAGAGCTTCAACCTGCATTTGTGGACACGCAACATGGCAACATGACACGACAAAAAAAAAGTCTTTGCAATATTATGTTGAGCAACATTATTCTGAAGTTGCTCCATAATTGCTTTTTTTTTGTCTTCTCTTTTTTTGCAGATTGGTGAACCTCTGCCTGTCTAAAATGTGTTTTTTTATAGCCATTCGTGTTACTGATCTGTTGCCAGTAACCTAATTAGTTGCAAAACATTCCTCTGGCTGTTCTTTTTTTTAGGTCAACTTACTTTTCCTGCTTTTTGTTCTCTCCATCCCAACTTCTTTTGAGACATTTTGCTGCCATAAGATTCAAAATCAGCTCATATTTTTCCTAAAGCTTTAAATGTTCTCAGTTTAAACATTTGGTATGTTTTAGATTTGCTATTGTGAATAAGATATTGGCGTACGAGATTTGCAAATCTTTGCATTCTGTTTTTATTTACATTTTACAACTTCCCAATTTTGGGGGTGTTTGTAAATAAGGTAACAACACATTACTGCACAGGCAGAATTTTATAGAGTATAGTACAGGCATATGTTTCTCATTGAAGTCTTTCTCTCAGATCATACTGTATAGTTTTTTGTATATAAATTTGTTTCTTAAAGCAATAACCTACAGTTGCTGTTTATTTCTTTAGTTAACACAGGATGAAATCAGTATCTTGGTGATGTGCTGTGAAACAAATATTTAGATTAATGAAAGCTATGGATATTTGTTTCCCATATTACCATCCTGAGACTTCTTTTTTTTTTACTGGGGAAAGAATACCAAGAGCTGATTATGTCATTCTATGTTTATTTCCTTTTAGTGCCACCAAACTGAACTTCCTGGCAGGATATGCCAGCTCTCCCACTCTGTCTATTTCGGTCTCTCTGTCACTCATTCCATCTCTGCCCCATACTGTCACTGTCGGCATGCGTTCGTGTGGGTGCTGTGTACATCTGCGTCTGAGCTGTTACTTTGCATTCTTAAGGTTTATTTTCATAGTTTAGGCAATCGATCTTGTAGAGACAAAAAATATCGGATCCCCTGATATCTGGCAACACCGATTTTACCTCCAGATAAAGGGTTTTTAATAATACAGACTCACTGTCAGCTTTCTTTGTTATGTGTTTAATCATCCATAGAACTGTTCATTGCATTTTCAGCCTTTGTTGTAGCAATACAATACTGATGTCATAACAACCAATGAAATGATGAAAAATTATAAAAATGAAGAAATGATCGTTAACCAGAATTGTTTTTTTAAACCACTGACTGTTGAACTACTGTGACACCTCAATGTGTTTTGCTTTTTTGCTTGCTAAGATAGGCTTCAGCCATTAAAGGTGCTCTGATTAGAAATATGATGTGCTGCAGTATGCTCAATGTAAATAAAGAGTTGGGAAAGTGCCATTTAGAACTGTGTTAGAGTAAACACATTTTTTATCTTGGACGTCACCACATCTGAAGTGCAACAACATCGGTCCACCTCTTCTGACAGATTATGTCACCTTTGCTCAGTTTGTTTACACTGTAAGAGTCGACCCAACCAGCAAAAACTCATAAAAATATACAGAGACAGTTTTTTCTCACACTACATAAACTCCTTAGAAAACTCAGAGATTTTAAGCCAAAATCTTGGTGCTATGAGGTTGCAGTGCTGCCACAGCATGCAAGAACAATAGGATTTGACTGTCTGGTGGTACAACTAAGCTAACCATGCAATACACAATGACACAAAATGTATGTGTCATGTAGTAGTCAAAAAAATAAAATCCTTCTGGTAATAATTGTAGTGTCCCTGCAATGGGTATTGTGTGGCTGTCCAATTACTATTATTTTGGTGCTTGGATGAATGTATTATATTTCTTAATGTAATTTTTTAACTTTTTGTTTGTTTGTTTGTTTGTTTGTTTGTTTGTTTGTTTGTTTGTTTGTTTGTTTGTTTGTACTCTTCTAACTAGTATTGTCTTTCCATCTCAGAGTCACCTCAAGTCCACGAGCGTGCACCGGCTGGCCACGATGAATACCTCCGATGCCAACAACACGCCACAATGTTACTCCCTCAAAAGCCCTCCATTCAATTACACACATCCCATCAGCTCAGCATACTTCTCAACCATCCTCAGTACTTTGGGAATCACCTCAAATCTCATTGCCTTCATTGTTCTCGTCAAATCTTTCCGACAAATGCGGAATCGGTCACGGTCTTTCTTCTTAATCTTCCTGGGCGGTCTTGTAGTTACTGACTTTATGGGTCTTTTGGTCACAGGTTCCATTGTTGTCTCCTTCCGTTTTACACGTTTTAATTGGCGCCAAGTAGATCCTAACTGCCACTTCTGCAACTTCATGGGTATGTCTATGGTCTTCTATGGACTGTGCCCACTGCTGCTTAGTGCCACAATGGCCATGGAGCGCTTCTGTGGCATTAACCGTCCATTTGCACGCTCCACCAACATGAGCAAGAGCCGGACAGTCTACATGGTGCTGATGGTATGGTTGGCTGCTGGCTGTATTGCTTTGCTGCCCTTAATAGGTGTCGGGAGCTACCAATTACAGTATCCTGGTTCCTGGTGTTTTTTCAACATCAATTCGGAAGGAAGTAATATGGTCTTCTCCCTGCTCTTCTCCCTCGTGGGGTTGACTTCGATCGTTGTGTCATTTTTACTGAACACAGTGAGTGTGGTGACGCTTATCAAGGTGTGCTGCGGACAGGACAGGACACAGCGGAGCCGAGACCATGAAGTCGAGATGATGGTGCAACTTATCTTGATCATGATTATTGCCTCTATCAGCTGGTGCCCCCTCCTGGTGAGTTTGTTTGTTTGGTTGGTTGTTTATTTGTTTGTCTGGTTGGTTGGTTGGTTTTGGGTTGGTTGGTGTATATACAAAAAAAAGGCAAAAATGACAATTAATATAACTAATTGGTAATACACTAGTAATACAGAACCGAATTTTGCAATTTCACTCTTAAATAGCATAAATAACAGTAAGCAATAAGTCATGACACAGAGAGCCCCAATTTTCATCTTGTGTGTCACACCAGTTATTTTATTGCCTAATAACCTACAAGAACACAAATTATTAATGGCTAAATATTTTTTTGTTTTGTTTGTTGTTGTTTTTTTTTTTTCATTTTTAATGTTAATTTTTTAATTTTAGTATAAAACATAAAGGATTTTATACTATAATTTTAAAAAACTGAATTTGTTTAATATTGCGTAAATAAACAAAAACTTGAGAATATATTTTGAAAACAGGGAAAACAATGACATTTTCTTTTATTAAACTGATTACTAAGAATTATTTTTAAAAAAAAATATTATTATTATTTTAAACTTTCTTACTTTTTAGAAACAGGTGAGAGATCCAGTTCCGTATCTCAGTTCAGTTGAAATGAAGCCTAGCACACACAGCTGCCTACGTCAGCACCCAGCTGTCAGTCACATGCAAAATTATACATTTTTTAAGCCATGATAACATTTAAATTGGTGAGTTAAAAACATGTAAAGCTAGGCACTTAGCACTTCTCTTATTTATTTGTTTATCTTTTCACACAGCATGAGGAATTATATCATTTTTCCAGTCTATAACATTAATAGTTAGTAAACCTCATGTTCTGGAACAGCAAACTATGTAAAAACATAACTGATGATAATTAAAGTCACATTAATGCTGCTGTTTTCTTGTTCACAATGTACACTATAATTCCTCATATAATGGGGTGTAATTTTCTATGTTTATTTAAGGTACTATATTGTTCTGTTAATAAAAAATACTTTTTGTATCTTTTTCAATTATATAGCACTCTGGCATTTTACTGGACAATAAAATGCCCAGTTTCCATTAGTCTACAAATAATAATTAACGAGCAGGGGTGGGATCTCCAATGTCATTTCTAAGCATGGAAATGACATTGGACTAGTCAGTCGGCTAATTCCTGTGTTATTCTACAACACCAGAGAACAGGTGAGGGAGTCAGAGAGAGAGCCGAAAAGAAAGAGATAACACTTTCAGGTAGAGCAATTCAGTGTGGAGCACATGTAGCCAAGGAGATTTCCAGACAAGCAGAAATGGAGATGAGACTGAAGGGCCAGACAAATTATTTATGAGTCTAACATCTGATTGTTTGACTAATTTATGTAAGCTTTCTGCTATAGGAAGAGTTGTTACATAACACTGTGTGTGCATTAAGTGTTTAAACAAATACTAGTACACCCCTGTCTCTTCATATTAACTTTCTATAAAGTAGCTGTCTTTGGTCAAGAAAGGTTTTATTTGTGCAGCTTTTTCAAATCTAATCCTCATATGAAAGAAACTATTTATCTGATGACCCAGAGAGTGAACTGATGTGATGTTGCAGCATAAATGGAGCACTCTGGTCTTGTACAACAGTCACTACCCTCCACAGAAACATCTGGCCCTTTTTCAACCAATGTAACAGTGTGTTGGACTCCATAATTGCAGTCTGGTCTTTGACAGTGTGTGTTGTGTGATGATAAGACCAATGGAAGAATTCACTGCCTTCTGTTGTAGACAGAAGGAGAAGATCTCTCTTGTTTTTACCTTCTTTTAGGCTACGTTTGTGTTTTTTGACAATAAATTTTGCCATTCTATTTTTTCTTACTCAGAATATATATATAAAAAATAAAAGTAGCCTGACAGGCTAAACATTTATAAAGACTGTTCACTAAACATTAATCATGAGGTTGTGATAGGAAATTAATATCTTCAAGATACTGCAAGGTGACACACTTACTTTTACTGTGTCCACCTGCTGTTGTGTGGAAAATGGTTTTCATATGTTTGAAAGCACCGCGCCATGACCTTAACTATCTAGTTTTTTGTTACCAGCGCTTCTTTTAAAATGTCTGAACCTTAATGAGGCATCACAAGGTCCTAAGCTCCTTTTCTCTGCTCCTCTGTGTATGCTTCAATTCTTCTTAGTGATGCAGCCTATTTACTAGCTGATCTGAAAACCGTCTGTACTTACCCTGGATCAAAGAGCCCCTTAATGCCCCTCTTGAGATGACATATTTCAACTCAAGAGTGAAGCAGAGCCTTTAAAGGAAAACATCTAGTACAATGTCAAACAGCGCTGAAAAAGTCCAAAAAGGTCCAGTGTGGCAACCAAGACTCAAAATAAAACCCAGACCTTCTATGGGAGGTGTTATTTATAGATACTGATGAGATACTGATGCGTTTTGTATTGTATTGTAATTTGTATAAAAATTAGACAATTTCAGTTACATTCAGCCCATCTTGCATTATCTACCTATCATTTTTATACTTCTAATAGGAATCACTTATTGCATAAGTCAGTTCTTTACACTTTTGCTTTCCTATGTATAGTTTAAAAAAATGATAATTCAACTACTTCATTTTTTTAACTGAGTTTGCCAGAGAACAAAATAATAAGGCCTAAAGTCCCTGAGTGGAGCACACATTTTTCTGCAGTCTGGTCTAACATTAGTTGTGTGATACCTTGTACAGATATACATTTTGGTGAGCATGAAGACTTCTGCAGGTCCTGATGCTGTGGTGGTTTTGTTCGGCATACGAATGGCCACCTGCAATCAGATTTTAGACCCATGGATTTACATCATATTTCAAGTGTCCCCACTAAGGCGAGTAAAACATGAAACAAAAATCTAACGCTGCTCATCCGCCATCACCGCTCACCCCCATGGCATCGTATTTTTGCCAATTAGTTGGTCACATGCTCTAAACATCTCCGAATGACAGATTTGTACACATCAGTCCACTTCATGCACTGCCGCTTCCAAACCGATACTTACATGCTCCAAGTTTCGTTCCATTATTTCTCCAGTTAATAGCCATTAAACTTCTCATCATGCTTGTTTTTTGGCCTTGCACGTTCTTTAATTTGGAAAAATTAACACACGTATGTTCTGTCATCAGAAACATGGTAGCTTTTCGTTTTGCAGATTTTCGTTTCATTTAGTTACTGATATTTTTTTTCCTTTGGAGTAGAGCTGCAGAAATCCTGGAAGTACTGCGAACTGGACAAATGCAATCAAGCAACAGTTATCTGCAGTTGAGCCTATATGAAATAGCCTTATTCTTAATGTCAGTTTTCTTCTTTGTTTTTGAAAATGAAAATAAGCCAATGTTAACTGGCACTCTGCAAAACATGAGCCCATGGAGTACCAGTACCACTGAGAGGCATTTGCCTCACAAAAATGCTTCATCTTGCATGGTCTCTTGCATTGCTTGGATGTAAAAACTCAGGAGAACAGAACTGTGACACAAGCTAAATTTTGAAAAGAAACTATAAGCAACACTAGGCCGGTTTTTAATTCCTGCAGGAGCTTGTTAGCATGTTTCCCCCCTTCTGGAGACAGTTGGGGTAATGCTAATAATGCTGTGCCTCACATGAAATGTGGGTAATTGGGTAATGGGTAATTAGGCTATGTTACAGCAGCCACTGCCTCAGGGACACCATGACAAAATTAGCCTAGCCTTTCTTTTTAAACTAGACATAACTTATAGTGAATGCTTGTGTGGATCTGCAATATTAACCTATTTGATCTTCCTTCTCTTATTCGCTTTTTCCAATCTCTTCCTTTTGCTATTTCTTATTTTCTTTCTTTACCATCTTCTCCCCCGTCAACTGCTTCCTCCTTCATGCTTCTCTTTACCTCTGCTTTTCTCTGTCTGTCCCTACATTATTCCTCCACATCCAGGTCTTTATTGCTCAAACAGTGCTCTCCAGCGATCCTCTCCAGATCGAGAAACTGCTGCTGTACCTCCGCTTTGCCACCTGCAACCAGATCCTCGACCCATGGGTTTACATCCTGTTCCGGAGGGCAGTCTTTAAGAGAGTCTACCCCCGCTTTGACTGGTCCCGGAGCTCAATCATGACTTTGTACCCATATTTTCAAGAGACTGCACGCAGATTCACACGATCTTCATTAGGGAGCAACCTGGGCTCAGATGAAACAGGAGAAACAACAAAGTCAAATGTCACTCCTCCATCTACCTTAAAGTCACCTGACTGACGGTCATGGTACAGTGTGTGTTTGTTTCTCTGATCAGAAATGAGTGATCACAGGGATCAGACATGTACTCTCAGCTCCATACATCGCACTGAAGTTAACTATATGCACTGCTACCTAGATATACTGCTGCATTAAGTTAACCGTATTTAATGTACCATTAAATAGGACAAATTATCTTGTTTTCTCTTTCTTTGATGCATGCCTAGACCTGATGTTGTGCTAACCATTTTAGGAGGAAACCCACAGGCAGCCTAGTCCCATGAACCTGAAATATAGAAACTGTAATATTGTAGAAGTGCCTATTGTTAACAAGAAATATCATATTATACTATATTCACATACATTTGCTAATAGTTACTCTGACTGAACATGTCACAAACTCTGAAAACCTATAAAAGATTGAAAAATGCTAAAAGATCAGTTTCTTGCATTTAACTTCATTGTTTTTTACTGAGTGAGATATTCTGTTTCAAGGTTGTCTGTTACATATGGGCTGAAGGATGTTTACAAGAGGAAAAAAGATGGATTATTACAAATATCAAAAGTCTTGACCCACCTTTCATTCCTGTATATTTATCTAGAATATGTGCAGTGAAAACAGTGTGTTAGCAATTCCAATGTGTTTGAATGTTAGTATTGGAAAATGTGAAGAAATGAGGGATCAAAAGTGATGGTAACTTCATTATAAGTTGAAATTCCCAACTACTTTGATTTGTATTTGGTCAAACTGACATAGGAAGAAAGCTAAATTCTGTTTTTTACATACAAGGTTTAAATTGCTTATCATCTATTACAGTGTTGTATGACAATCATATTGATTATTGTGTCTCAATTCAGTTACTTCCAAAGTGGACCCTTGCAGAACAGGACAATTTAACGCAGATCAGCCTCAACCAATGACACAACACATGTAGACAAAGTTATTGTATGTATTTTTTTTAACAAATTAATATTTTACTGATAACTGGTATGTTGTTCTCATGATCTCCAGAAATCATCTCTTTATTCTCCCTAACAAATACTGGTATGTAGTCACTTAGATATAAATTTGTTTTATTTTGGTATACCATCCATTAAAATGCACAAGTGCTGCTCAACTGAATGGAAGGTGTTAATTAAAAATGATGTATTGTGCCGGAGTATGGTTAAGTGTAAGTGGGAGTAAGTATGAAAATGCATGTGTGAAGATTTATAATTTGAATGAACTCACCCTTTAAAAAGCAGGACTCAGTTCTTGGAGGAAGTACAGTGCATCCTAAACATCTAGATAAACTACAATTAGATAACCTAAACAAGTACACTGTCTAGAGTTTAAATTTGGAGAACGTTATTGTATTTTATTTTGATTGTTATAAAATCTTCTGCCTCTTTGAGATCTCAAGGCTAAGATTTAAATGTGATGTGGACTGAGAATATGTTTTGTTAAGAGAGCAATATTTACACTCATCATGCACATAAAGTAATGCACGTTGTAATATCACTCAACTCAACCAGTCTTCCACAACAGTTTTTTTTTTTTTTACTCCATAAAAGCTCTCCTGTGACAATGAGGAGTAAATGTTGATTGTTCACGTAAATAAAGGCTCAAAAAAACAGAAATATTTGTTGCTGTTAAATATTTAACCATTTTACTTCCCATACAGAAATGCAGTCAAGTGGCAACACAAAGAAGAGTGCTGATATTGCTCAAACCGTGTAATCACATCTTAGGTCAAACCATTTAAATTTAGCCATTCGGGTTTTACTTATGTATGCAAAATGGTAAGGCAGAAAAAATATGCCACTCCAGTGTTAAGTTAATGCTTCCTTTTTTTTACTGGAAATACTAACCAATGCAGAAACACAAAGCGAGATCTACACACTGAAACTAAGGGCAGTGATAATGAAATGCTACAACAAACTGCTATAGTATATTTGCATTCTCTTTCTTTTTTTAAACAGAGTTAAGGCTCCCTCAGTGAAACATGGTACAATGTTAAAGTGAATATGTAACATTTTCCTTTTGTCAACAACCACAAGAAATTCTTTCCATTTTTTAAAGAAAACTAAGAGTAAGAGTTTACATACAAGCACAAGAATCCACCAAAATATTTTTTGATTTCTTTTTGAAAATTAATTGCTTTGACTTTCTATGTATTTATTTGTAAATCACATTTTATTTATTTTCAAAAAGACATTGATACAAGTGATTTCCTTCTTCTTCATCTACAGAATTAACATCCTTTGTATTTCTTTTGTATTCAAATATGGTGTTTGACAGCAGTTTCCACATGGGAATCTACAGGAATTGCAGAGCAGGAACATTTAGATTGCTCCCCTGGTATTCAGTTTTTAGATTCAGCTTTGATTATTTTTTATTTTATTTTATTTTACTTTTTTTTTGTAAGTTCAAGTCAGGTCAGTCACCTACTGCAAGACTGAGAATATTTAAAGCTGCAATGCCTTTTTCTGGAACACTTGGTAAAATCCAAAACACAAATTTTTTATTTACCTTATATAAGTTGTTAACTGAGAGAAAGATTACTCATTTGGTCTTTGAATGTCCTGTAAATATTTCTTTCCTGTTTTCCCGGCAACTCCTTTCAAAGTGAAACAGACTTACTGGTGCTAACTGCTTGTTCTGGATTCCTCAGCTGATTCCAACTCTTGCAGTTTCATAACATACCGTTGCACGCTGGTGGCAGACGTCAAGACCTCTATTAAATGCATCTCTTTTTAATTAAACATTCAATCACAGCTTTCTAATGATGATGAATTAGTAATTTCTGATTATTCATTTAGCCAAATGTATTAAAAACTACTCTGCAGATTACTGTGCATTGTATTTCCTGTAAAGATTTGACAGTCCAGTTTAGTAGAACATTAAGAATCTGTTATGCACAAATTAGCGACATTTCATTTCTCAAACAATATCACAGTGCGGCCATGATTGCAAGTGATTCAAAATGAATATAGGGACTGGAAGGCAATATTTACGTACTTCTACGTTTTACCTTTTTGCAGCTTGATATACCAGAGAACAGAGCTCTTCTTCTCTCATATGTGTACAACAAACATCTAGATTCTGCCATTTTTGACATCTCCAATAGCTCCCCATACATCAAACAAAAAAACATCAGGGAATGCAAAATCCCCCAGAACTGAATCCAGTGCCTCGGCAAAGTCATCGGGGTTCTTCTTGTCTTTGCCCGCTTCAACAATGGTGGTTGCTGCAGAGAAAATGGGACACAGGAATGTACATATATAATTTACTAATTCTTATCTACAGTTATTCTGGTGTAACCTTGTAATCTTTAAGCCGTGGGGCACCAAGTAAAAAAAACAAAATGTGCAAGCATTTTTCTCAAGAAACACTCAGACTGCAATTCTGTTTAATTTTACAATGGAATGATGTCTCTGGAATGATGTGTATTCATGAACATCAGTCGATGTGTGTTGAAATATCCTTGGGAAGCCATTGCACTTATGGGAAACCTAAGTATATACTAATTGTGGAATCTTATTGTATTTGCATTCAGGGTGTATAAATAAGAAATTAACACAGTTACAAATGTTCTTTTGGGCAGTGTTTATTGTACATTTATTCAATCTTTCTGACTAATAAAGCCTTTTATTTTATTTTATTTTATTTTAATGTAAAGCATAATTTAGAAAAGTGGCCTTGTACAGATATATAGTCTATTCTAGAGTCTAATCCACTGTCCGAGTATTTAAAGGATATTCAGAGATTGTCAGCATCCTTTTTTTAATGCAAACTGTCAGTGAGAGTAAATCATATTTAGTAAATCATATTTTCCCAAGTGGTTTTCTCAAAAAAAAAGAAAAAGAAACTAAACATATTTTTTTAGGAGGAGATCCAAGTAAACAACGGGCGAAGAGCAGGGTAAGGAATCATTGCCCTAATTTAGATGAGGTTCATGCAACATCAGGCCACTGGCTTTGAGAGTCTGGGAAAGGGCAGTTTCATATCACTCTCAACTTCTCAGCACAATAGACCCAAATTCTTGCTCATTATTCATCCTTGTGCAGTTCTTGTGATATTTAGTAAGGATGAAAGCAAGTGATGCTGCCAATTTCTACTATTATTAACCCTGACTAAAAAAAAGGTCCACTTAATGTTTTTCTTTTCAGGAGCTTTTAGCCTTTATGGCTATCTCTAGCTCTAGGTTGCTCAGCTGAGCATGAAATGGCAAGTATTAGCTCTCCATGACAACTGAGCAAAGTCCTTCAGCTGAGATATACATGCACGTGAACATGTTAACATCTAGACAAGATATTTTTGTCATTTTTCTTCTCCTCCATAAAAGCACCAAATTCTAAATCCTTCAAAATTGTGTCAAATTAAACATTAAATATGGTTAAACATCGTTTACATTGAGTTACTGGGAAGAGTAAAAACAAACTCCTGATGGCTTGTTCCTTTATGTTTCTACATTTGTCAGGGACTGGATCCTTCCCTGCCCATTCCCCATTGATACAGGATACAGGGCTAGATACAGGGCTAGAGGCCAGTTAGCAACCATCCATTCGTTAAGGAAAACTGTGTATTCCCTGACCAGTTATGAGTGGTTGCTAGGAGTTGCTAACAATCATTGTGAAATTAATTGTAAATTTCCCATTCACACAGACCTAGTGACCGGTCAGTGACCCCTTGGTTGCTAAATAAAACTGTATAGTTCACAACTGGTTGCCAAGTGGTTGCTGGCAGTCTCATGGTCCAGCATCAAAAACCTTACCTGTGGCTACTTTTGTTTCCAGCACATTTGCATGGAAGATGCTGACTTGTCTGCTAACAAGTCAACAAGTAGTGATCAGAAGGACTCACACTGGAAACAGAGACTATCAAAGTAAAAGTCACTCCCTTTGAAATGTGTTGGTTTCAGCAGTAAGACAAAAGTTGCATGGTTCCAATTTGCATCATATTTTCTCAAGTCTAATTAGTACTAGGAGTGAACAGAGCAGTCTGATGCAGAAGCCTCTTTGCATCAGATTTCACCCAATAATGCTGAACAGAAACCCCTTGCTAGCACCTCTTTCCTATCAACTAGTGAAGATTACATTTATTTTAAGGACAAAAATGTTAATCGGCAAGTCTTACCCAGCTCCAAGTCTCTGATGCCCATGTAGCTCTCCAACAGGTCATCCACTTTTTTGGTGGCTCGTTCTTCAAATTCATTCTGCTGGCATAAAACATATAAACAAAAGTGTGCAATACTATGATAAACATGGTGGCAGAGGATCTAAGACAGCATGTCACTGGATTGCTCTTTTGTCAGGGACTTTGTTTTTAATTTACTGTTATAAAGCTATATGAGCATCTATGGATGATCCTTAGTGTTAAAAATCCATAGAGTAATTATCCTTATTATGAAATCATGTAAATATGTTTATATATTCTGTTTGATCTCATTCCAGATCAGTATAACGTAAAATATGCAGCATAAAGAAAATGATTTCCAAGATTTTTTTTCCAACCTAATAAAGAAGATTTAATTTAAGACACTTTGATTAAATCAAACAAGAAGCACTCTGCTCACTCAAATAATCTGATCACACTCAGTCTTGTTTATTTCATGCTCTGCAGATGAAAGACATGTACGTAAATGTAGACATGCACAACTAGTTCTCTCTGCTTTTTCTAGTCTCTTATAACTGCCACAGGATTTATTTGATGAAAAACTGAAACTGTAAAGCCCACATATTTAAAATATTACTAAAAAGCACTAATATGGCGCTATAGCTCTGTCAAGTGTGTGAAAACCATGAGACATAATTAGAAAAAGGCAGTCAACAAAATGATCGGTGGTTCAACCATTAAACATTTGTGTGGGAAGTAATGATAATTTTGTTTATAAAGATCACTTCCTGTGAAAGAGTTTCGTTTGCTTGTTTGTGTGTGAGTGGAGTCAAACAGTTCAGTTACTTCCAGCTCAAGTCAGGTCTGTGATGCCCCATGTGAGCTTTGAGTGTGACTTAACACAGAGAAAAATCAGAGCGTGCTGGACACAAGACAAAAAAAGGAGCTCAAGTGTTGATAAGAGGATATTTAAAATGCTCTATATGAGCTCTGTGTGTGTGTATACGCACACTGAGAACATCTGAAAATTTAATCAGTCATTGTCCGGCAGGACATGTGAAACTCACCACTTCCTGAACTGTAGCAGAACCCTTGGACCTTAGTCGCAGTGTTTCCTTCCCATTCACCATCTTGCCCTCATTAGACTTTGGCGCTCTAGTCCTCATTCCAATCATGTCTAACCACACACGCAGAACAACAATCATTAATCAACGTCAAATGCTTATTTGGTTAGAAGTGGCATGATGTTAATTGTGTAACACTGATTTTTTTTCTTCTTGCAAACTATGAATATATTCTTTGATTATTTCCCAAGAGGCTGATGTGTTCCTTCCAACACATCACTGTCAACACAGTTTTTTGGAAAAGAAAGACAACTATAACAATGCTTAAAGATTTCCATTCCTTATTTAGAAGTGGTATCCCATCCAGTGAAATTCTAAAAAACTGAAGCCCACTGTGCTGGAGTCAGTCTTGTTTATGTGATATCTTTAGCTGGTTCTTGTCTAATGTATTTCCAGTCTCACTGTTGGCTGTTGAGCTGATGAATGTGTTTATGTTAAAAAAAATTCACCCCAAATCATTTGCTAAGACCTGCATCATTAGATAATCTGTACACTGTACAGTGCAGTAATTGAAAAGCAACATTGCCGGCATCTGTGAATTCAAATGAATTTGTATTTTTATTTGTCTCAGCATTGCTGTGCATATCTTTAACCCTCAGTGAGGCAATTTGAGCCCCATTATATTTTAAACAACAACACATTTTTGATGATTTTGTGTTCATCGTACCGAAATGCTGCCCTGAACCTATGAGAGATATTCTAAAATGTTCAGATCTGATTATTGATGGTTTTCAGTCATTTCATGGAAATATAAATGAAACACTAACACAAATACAAAGAAAATTACATTCAAATAACCCTCGTCTGTTGATTTTTACAGAATAATGATTTTTTTAATAGCAAAGTGTTGATGAACTGGGGACTCCATAACTGACAGAAAATTGGAATTAAGTCAGTGTCAGGGTGTTTTTTTATACTTTTGTTAAAAAAAATTAAACATATTTAACCTTTACATATTGTTCAGGTCACATTTGACCCATTTTGACATTGGATAGCATTAAAAATGCCAAAAATATTTCTTTCATTTTTTTTAGCCTGAAATTTAATGACTTTTCCTAAAGTAAAAGATTAAAGATTAAAAAGATTAAAAGGTACCTGAGCTGTCATTTCAGTGAGTGTGTCTTCCACACTCACTGAAACACAAGTGTTTCTGCAAATATTTCCTGCATTTTCCTGTATAAAACTATGGAAAGTTGTTGGAGAAGTAGACAAATTCATGCACTTTAAATTTCCTGCCTTCCTGATTTCTTAGTCTTTTTTGTTTATTTCTCATACTTACAGTTTTTCTCAGTCGCTTTGGTGCTTTTCTCACTATTAACATTTGCACAGCAGTTAGTGTATTTCTCAAAACAATAAGTGCAAGCTGCAAAACCTAGTGGATAACTTGCAAAAGCAGGTCACTTGCTCAAAATCAATAATCCATTCCTCAAAAGCAAGTATTCATGTCAATGAAACTGTCAGTGCCATCAAAATGAGAAGTCTTGAACCATCTTGATGAACAAGATAATCAAATGGCTTTGTCATGTTTTCATTATGACAGTGTACAGTATTCTCTCAGTGTCTTCCGATGCAAAAAAAAGGTCAGAACTCAGTGACACTACCTGAAAATGCTCAAGACAGCACTATACATTTTTTGCACAGCCATGTACAATAAAATCTACAGTAGAGTTAGACATTCCTGTAGTTATGGAAGTAAGTGAGTACAAGACACTGAATAAGTATGTTTCACATTTTTACTGTGTAGGATGTTTGTAATTCTACAACATTGTGCAAAAGAAAAATACTCTACAGTCACGTATTTAGAATAAACATGAGAAACACCCTTTTGGTAGAGCTGTGCGCAAATGTGAACAATATAACAGTACATATTGTAAATGAACATACGTAAATCATTCTGGCACATTCAGACGTTCCTGTCTGTCTGGCCACATATTCTCATCTACATCACAACGGATACTGCATCCATGGCTGCTAGCAGAGCCATTTGTGCATGTGAATGCCGGTCACAAACCTTCCACCTCCAGGCAGACAAAAACTCCTCTATCGGATTAAGGAACGGGGAGTAGGGAGGGAGATATTCAACAGGCATTCTGTCATGTGCGGCAAACCACTGTCTGACCAGATGTGAGTCGTGAGAAGGGACATTATCCCACACAACAACGTACTTGTTGAGTTGACCTCCACCCCTCTCATTCTCGGGGACTATGGCATGAGAGAAATTGTTCAATTTCGGGGACAGGAAAAAATAATGGAAAAAAGGTATAACATTTGCCTGACAGCATTTGAAAACTAATTCACCAATGTTGTATGTAATAACTCAAGCAATGAAATAAAGACTATTAGTTTTATTGGGAACGACTATTTAGCATCCAAAAGTATAGTTCATTTTGACTGACATGACATAAGCAAATGATAATGTGGTCGATGGCAGAGAACTGTATGAAAGCAACTGATACGTGTCCAAGAGCATTTGCAATTTGTTCAGAGGAAGGAGAAATTGCTACTATGATGTGCACAAATGACTAAATGTTGTCGAGGTTGCACTAATGGTTTTGAGATTTTGATCTTTTCATTTTTCATTTTGATCTGAGGAAAGCACCAAAGCGACTGAGAAAAACTGTAAATGTTTCAGATTGCAATCAAAATTACAAAATTGAGTTTTTAAATGATTATTTTATTTATTAGAGGGTAATAGGGGAAAATACCTATCCAAACTTACCTGTCCCTATGTGAAAAACAGATCACTTGAAGGTCACTACTAACACACTAAACCCCTAAATGAACATTTGCATATAGAAAAATTTGCAGACTGATGTTAGAATTTAGGTCACTGGTACAAGCATGGCTGTAGCGCTCTGGTATTTCAGAGAGATGCTCAATGCGTAAATACTTCCCAGAGAAATCATTTGAGCCCAAGTCTCCTGAGGTCTGCATTAAAATGCATATCTGGTTATTTCAATAATTTATAAGAGAAAATAACAGTTCAGGGGTAAGGTCAGAGATCAGCATCAGCTATGTCATGCTAACAGTATAAACAAGTGATACTCCAGAAGCAACTACTGTATGTAGCATCTTTGTCCTGCTGCGAGTCAAACATGATTAGTAAATATGACACATCTTGATTGGAGCTGAACTTTATGTGACTTTTTGTCTTTGTAATAGCAGCTCCAGCCACAGACTCTGCAAATACTGAGTAAACCTTCATGATGCACACAAAAACAAAAAACAACTTTAGCTTTAAACTCTATGTGTGTGAGTATGAGAACCAACATGTGTTACAATTTTAGGATTCGAGTGTACTTTATCATCTTACTTTTAATCGAATCCATCAAAATGCCATTTGGCAGCATGTTTTCATTTTTAAATCAAGTCATTTAGTTGCCAACACACCTAGAAAGACTTGCGATTGACAGATTTACCCAGTGAGATGAGGGGATTTGTTTCTGCTCTTGTCACTGTCATGCAGAGGGTCACACCACACTGTGACAGTTCACACACACATACAAAAGAGGTGGAGACTGAAAGCACAACGTGATATACTGGAAAGTTGCTGGGTTTATTAAAGGAGCTTGATATGGGGATGCCACTCAGCTTGGGTTCTAAATAGTCATTTCCTCATGGACCATTAGAGATAGCTGCAAAACAGTAACAAGATGACACGACAGTTTCAAAAGCGAACTAATCCACGTTGTAATCCATTCCAATCATAATTATGCATGTTGATTCTATGCTAGTATTTTGATGTGTATGGCATTCTCAAAAAGACTGGAATATCTGTTAACAGAGATGTGACAACATGTTACGAGATACCAATCTGTTGCAGGAAGTAAGCCAGTTAACCATGGATTTGGTTTCCTGTCTGATAAGCGTGCTGTGGACAGTGAGGCTCCAACACACTCAGATTCACTTAGGAAAGGAGAGTAAGGTGTTTCCTCTATATATTGTAACGAGGATGCAATAAATCAACAACTCACCGAACTGTTGACAGGTAAACTATTTTTCATAAAGAGATACCTCATGCTGTTAAAAGCACAAGGATTACCTCATGCTGTTAAGAACCTTTGCTGTTTGAAAGGCACAGAGATTTGATGTGTGTAGCATAGAGGCACCACAGTGCCGCTGATGTCAGCTTAAACAAGCTTGTCAGACTGTAACATGACATAAAAGCAAATACAGCACAAGGTGGCTTGTCAAATCACTATTAGCTGATGAACCTGCTAACCACTTCTTTTTATTTCCTGGCAGACATTTGAGTGAAATGTAAGTAAAAGTACCTTTTGAGCTCTATAAAACAGTGAAAGTGCAACATGTACATTTGGATCAAACATTTACTTTACTTAATTTCTTTGGCAGTGACTCTGCAAGAGTATGAAAAATGAGCTGCTATGTCTTTTCTCTCTCCCCCGCCCTTCACTCTTTATCGCTGTGTTAGCATGGTTTATGTCTTCTTTTCTCCCTTCCCATCTCCAAGCCCAGACCATCCAGGCAGATGGCAGTCTACCGTGCTGTGAGTCTGCTATCAGTTTCTCCTTATTAGAAGAAATTTGCTCCTTTTTTCCATTTTTTCTCGAACGTTTTGCTGTTACTTTGCAACAGATCCCACAGAACAATTCTCACACAACAATTCAGTCCACATAACGTTGACAAGCTGACTATATATTTTTGAGACAGGGGGGTTAGGAATGTAACTCAGAAGGCTGTTCTCATTAGCGCACTGCCATCCATCCATCTATCCATTTTCTTCTGCTTATCCAAGGCCGGGTCATGGGGGCAGCAGTCTAAGCAGAGAAGCCCAGCCCTCCCCGTCCCTGGCCACCTCCTCCAGCTTGTGCGGGGAACACCAAGGTTTTCTCAGGCCAGCCGAGTAATGTAATCTGTCCAGCGTGTCCTGGGTGTGCCCCTGGGACCTCCTCCCGTTGGGACATGCCCAGAACGCCTCACCTAGGAGGTGCCCAGGAGGCATCCTTATCAGATGCTTAAAACCACATCAACTGGCTCCTTTCTGGACAGGGGTGCAACTAAGGAGATACCAGGGGGCACTGGCCACCCCCCAAAATTTGCTGGCCCCCTAGTAAGATAGTCCTATGTTGGTAATAATTTTAATAAACATGAGCGCGATACAAAGGAAGACACCCCATTATGCGCTGAAACATTAACCGTTTTGGGGGTTATATTTTTAGTGGCCCCCATATTGCTACCCCTATGAAAAATTCTGGAAGCACCCCTGACTCTCAGCCCCTCCCGAATGGCCAAACTCCAGGGACAGGCCACCCAGTTTATTTCCACCACTTGTACCCGCGATCTTGTTCTTTCAGTCACTACCCAAACTCATGACCTTAGGTGAGGGTACAGACGTAGATCGACCGGTAAATCAAGAGCTTCGCTTTTACGCTCAGTTTTCTTTTCACCACCAGACTGGTACAGCATCCATCACTGCAGCTGCAACTGCAGCACCAGTTTGTCTGTCGTTTGTCTATCTTGTCTATCTCCTCCTCCCCTCTCCCCTCACTTGTGGACAAGACCCTGAGATACTTAGTCCTCCACTTGGAGCAGCAACTTGTCCCTGACCTGGGACAGAGCTGAAGTCCTTCTAGGTTTAGGTTTAGGTAAGGATGGAGCCCGGTGTTGGGTCTGTGCTTCCACAGGCCCCGCTGGTTTAGAGATTTATTCCCGTTAACGAAGCAAGACGAACAGCAATCGATCGATTTTACTTACTAGCAAGGGAGGCTGGTCGGAACCAGGCTCTTGGAGCTGAACGCTCCTCACCTGTTTCCTAGCCAACTTCAAATAAACAGCTTTCCTTGCAGCCTTTTTATTGAATACAGTTACAGTTTACACAGGCACCACCCATTGTAACACCCCCTGTGGTGTGTCGGGCCCTTGTATGTGTGTGTATGCATGTGCGAGAATGTGTGTGTGTGTGTGTGTGTGTGTGTGTGTGTGTGTGTGTGTGTGTGTGTGCAGGTGCCCGTGAGTGTGTGTGTTTGTGTTTGGGGGTGCATTTGTGTGACCTCCTGCTCACCAAAGGGTCATAAAGGCAGGAAGTTTACTAAACAAGAAAACAGAACCTTCACCTAGGACAGGGGTCAGCAACCTTTAACACGCAAAGAGCCATTTGGATCCGGATTCCACGCAAAAGAAAACACTGGGAGCCACAAATACTTTTTGACATCTAAAATTAAGATAACACTGTATATATTGTTTTTTACCTTTAGGCTTTGTGTGAACAACTAAGGTGTGTTGCTTATGAAATCCATGAAGTGCTACAGAGAAAGTTACATTTTATTTATGTAATTAACACATTTTGAACTCTTAAAGAAATATAACAAAAGGAAAGACACCCAGCTGAACCAAAATGATCCATGTAGCAAACAAAAACAGTTGTGAGCCGCCACCCTTATATCGCCTTTGGGCTTTTGGAGCCTTGACCTGACTTTAAAAAAATACAATTGGAAAAAAAGCACTATGCTGCTAAAAAATGAAAAATAGATATTTGCAAAATTCTGCCTAAATATGTATTTTACCTGGTTAATGTGTGTGGCAGGGCATGGTCTGCAGCGCCGCTGCAGGGGAGGCGGACGCACCTGAGCGGCACCCGCAATCACGCCTCGCTGCCTTAACGTCTGTGCCATCTATGCTGTTGTTGGTGTGTGTCGGGCTGAAAAGCTACAGCCGGCTGTATGCGTACAGCAACCGTGTGTGTAAAGTGGTCAATAAAGAGATGCTGAAAAGCATGTTCATGCAAACATCGTCGGGTCTGCTGTGATATGTTTAGAATGGGACTTCTGCTCCTGAACCTCTGCGCACAGCGTCTGCAAATCGGGGCTGTACGAAGTTACTTTCATCTTTACGCAGGACTGTAAACTGTCATCTGTGAGGCGTGAGTGGTGTTTGTTTTTAACATAGTTCACGGTGGAGAATAGCTGCTGACATAATGTGGATCCGAAGATCCATAATTGGCCTACCTGGGGTTCAAAGTCTCGATAAATGCACGGCGTTTCGGCGGGTACACCGGCTTCCGCGAGTGTGATGCTTATTTTGAGCGATGAAAAAATAATAGAATATAATTTTATTTTTATATTTCAATATCACAATAATCTTCCAATTTAAAACTACAACTTAAAAAAAGAACTAACATAAATAAAATATACTTCAGCTAAATACTTCTAATTTATTTTCCCAAACTGCAGAGCCGCATTATAAGGACTAAAGAGCCGCATGCGGCTCCGGAGCCGCAGGTTGCAGACCCCTGACCTAGGATGTGCCTATAATAAAACACTACAGCCTCCCCCACCATTCAACAGGCTGGGGAGGGGGTCAGAAACAAAGGAATGTCTTTGATCATACAGTTTGAACCAAGAATTACAAATTTAAGTAACACAATGACAGCATTTAACAATTTCAACCTAACACCCGGTTTTGGTGAAATATACTCTAGACCTTTAACAGATTAGGGATTCAATTCCGGGAGGAGGCCCCGGGGCAGACCCAGGACACGCTGGAGAGATTGGGGCTGTATCCCAATTCAGGGTCTGCAGCCTTAAAGGTCGCATTTTAAGGCCGATTACGTCACAGCGACGCGACGAAGGCTGTCCCAATTCAAAGGCTGCTCGAAATGCGGCCCTCAAATGTGTCCTTCATTTCCCTGAATTTTAAGGATGTGGCGGTGTAGACTTCGTGGCCCAACATATCCCAGAATGCATAGCGCGGCGGTGGGTGTGGATAATTTTGCCGGAAAAAAACGGCGGAAGAGGGGCGCCCGAAGAGTAAACGTTTAAAAGTAAGTACTGAATATTATGTCACTTATTTATGTGCAAATGTTTAATAACGAAGAACATTAAAACATTACTGTTGGCCACATGTCGGCAAAGTTATGTGACATTAGTGACGTTTGTACTAACTTGGTTTTAAAGCCTTTACTGTAAAATATACGCCGTTCAATAGTTGACCTTAATCTTACAGAAAATGTGATGATTTTATGAATATTTAAAGTAAGCACTGAGAGAAATTTAGTAATGCCAACATATTGAAAGAACAATATTTGTCTGTTATATATAATACATTTATATATACAGTGTCAAAGGAACCTGTCTTTGAGTGAAGATTTAAGGTGACAGGAAATATAAATAAATGCAGCTTGAATCTTTACTGAAGCTCAGTATTTGAAACAGAGTTCATTCACTGCTGTAATAACTAATACTGACTGAAATAATAACTTTAATATTGGCCATATTATATTTACATTACCAAAGCGAGATTACTTTAGTCTCATGAACATCATTAGGTAATTGTTATTTACTAGCTAATCTTAAAATGACTGTTCAGTACAGAAATGAAGCCCAATAATCATGATTTCACAGTCCCGTGGTCTCAGCCCCAGATACTTATCAAATCAAAGCTCATGTAGAAACAAACAAACAAATGAACAAAAGATTTTCTCCTTCATTTCTGTCAAACAATGCTGTATGAAACGTTTCCAGCTGTTAGTATCATGGTTGCTAGGCAACCTGGGCTAGAGCCGCTAGACCGTCCCATTTCACAAGCCTCGCACTTCCGGCCTTAGCGGTCTTTGAGTACGCGGCCCTTGTGGACCGTTAAGGCTGCGTACTTTAAGGCTGCAGACCCTGAATTGGGATACAGCCTATATCTCTCGGCTGGCCTGGGAACGCCTTGGTGTTCCCCCAGATAAGCTAGAGGAGGTGGCTGGGGAGAGGGAGGTCTGGGCTTCTCTGCTTAGGCTGCTGCCCCCGCGACCCGGCCCCGGTTAAAGCGGAAGAAGATGGATGGATGGATGGATGGATGGATGGAAGGATTCAATTATTCAATGTTATGCATATAGCACCAAGGCACAACAGCAGTTACCGCAAGGTGCTTTATATTGTAAGGTAGAGACCCTACTACAATAACTGCAGATAGTGTTGTGCTGCTTAAAGTGAGAATTAGACCGTAAGGACAGAAAAATAAATGTCTGCCTCCATGTAAGTGATGCACGTGTTCATGTCTAAATGGTGTTTCCAGTATTCCTGTTAAAGATTTGTGATTAATTATTCCCCAGGGTTAATAACAACAACAACTGCAAAAATCATTCACAGCCTTTTTTATTAGATATGTGCATGTCTGGTAATTAAATTTTACTGAGTAAGTGAGACGACAGTTGTTTTACAAAGAGAAATAAAAACTGAGAAGGCAAAACATTATTAGTTTATATTTGTCTGCAGTATTATAGACTCAGTCTATAAACACAAAGTGAATTCATTTACATTTGTCTGCATTCTTTTTCTGCATTTTTAATTTATACTTCACACATAGTCATTGCAGCTGACTACTGTAACACTGGTCAATTAACTGGGGCTAGAAAGTTTAACGGGAGTTCAAGGCCCACTGGCAGACCGCCAGTGAAATATCCCTGTATCCTCTTTCTGTTTTTGCTGATGAGTTATGAAAAACATCTGAGGAGTACTAACCCCATCAACAGCTGAGGACAATGTCAGGCAGGATGGCAATAAGCTATTAGTGTCCACTTTCTGTAGGCTGTCCTACCAGGGGAAGTTGGTATGCTTACAATATTAAATAGCCATTCCATGCTATAAATCACAGTTTTTTCCCATTGTTTTAGCACCAGGAACCCTGCTGGTTTTTATTGAATCACATAACTAGACATAAACTTTAATGTAGGTCAGTGAGTGAATGCAAAGGCCAGGAAGTAATAGTACTGACACTTTTAGTATGAATGTTTGTAAAACTACTGAATTTTAATAGTTTTTGTGTGCAGACCCAGTGTCATCTAAGGCTCTAAGCGAGTTCAAGTCAAAACACCCATATTAAAGTCTAAATTTACAATTAAATTAAAACAAATATCCACCATGTTCTACTTACCAAAGGCTTTCTTGGGTCCCACAAGTCGAAGAGTGAAGGGTACGCCTCTCGGTTGCTCTTTTAGCATCTTTGCAACCTCGTAGTGCCGACACCCTACAATGCTCTGGTCATTGATGGCCTCGATGTGATCTCCAACACATACTGTCTTCAGCTGGTCGATAGTGCTGCCTTCCTTTATCCTCTGAAAGACAAAGATTTGACTAAATACAGTATATGAATATGATGTGAGTTATCAGCTTTTGGGGGGGGGAGAAAGCACATTGCATTGACATATTACAACTAGTGTAATCATTACAGATTTTACAATGACATATTTTTATTATTGCAATATGACCAAAAAAAAGGAAATTGGATTTTAATTTGTTTGACTTTTATTCTGGTTAGATCGTTAAAGTTTCTCAGAAAAGTGGATTTATGTAACTTTAATGACATCCTAAAAATGTCCTTGGTTTTATCTTTTCGAACACCTCTGTGGCCTCTTACTGTAAGGTAGCAATGACCAGCTGAAGAGTGGAGTTTCTGCTCTGTGCTTTGTCTTATTAATCATCACAAAAAACTCAAAATGTTGCAGCAATTGGTAAAAAAAAAACAAAAGAAAAACTTCTCATCCACCTTGATGAAAGCGTAGCCGGCCCCGTTGTCTGTGATCGTGAGACCCAGTGCATCTTCTGTCTTTGTCACCTCCACCTCTTTGGTCTCCCCTCTTACATGGGCGAAGATGAAGTCCTCCAGTCCAATCTGTCCCCCCAGTAGTTTCTGCATGTCCACTTTATGAGAGTTGAGAGTGCAGAACAGGATCTGAGGAGAAGGAATATATATATATATATATATATATATATATATATATATATATATATATATATATATATATATTAGGTAAAGTAAAGTGAAAAAGTGAGTCAAGCAAGGCCTGTAGCCAGTATAAAGACTCACAAAAATTAATAAGCTATGGGACTGATCTTTGTTAGATTAAGCATGTGTTAATAGTATTATTTCTATCTTCAGTAGCAATTTATTATTCTCATTATTTCTAATACTGGACTGATTTAAGCACATTTGTTGGTATTAAAATCTAATTGCCACTGAATGCATGACCATAAAACTGTAACCCTGCAGCCTCTCTTGTTCTTTCATTAACTTCCTCTTGTTTTATTACAAAAGCAAATGGACCACATCGAAATTTCTCAAGCTGTGCTGTACATACATTAGACAGCAGAGGGCAGTAGAGCCAAACAATAAGCTTAGCTGAATTTGTGGTCATGTTGTTTTCAGCTATGAGTGCGATATCGGCGGCACATCCAGCGGTGAATGATTAAGAAACTTCATTTAGAAGTTTCAACTTCATACAAAGCTATTAAGCCACAACATACAGACAGGTTGAGTAGCAATACACATTTTTTTCTTCTGCTTTACAAGATCACATAATCATACTTGTTGCTGATTCACACTACAGATCCAAATCCTTTTCTAAAAAAAAAAGCTCTCGAGATCGCCTATTTAACGTCACCCATGCATTGAAGCAATTGTGTTTTAAACGAGTATGTTTAACACTGTGTGACTGAACCTTTGAATGTAGAATATCTTGTCCATGATTATTTGAGAACTTGAGCTTTTGCAAACTGTGCGAGCAGATGTCAAAGTTCAGTTTTCTTTCATAAACAGACATTCGAGATAACTTGAGTTGACTTTTTTCTTGGAGCAGTTGCTATTCATAATAACTGCCTTGGCAAACGTAGCGGTCTTACTGTCGTCCAAAGTCTTCTCTGATACCTGGCTTTACAATAACTCTATGCTATTGCTATTGATTCCATCTGAGGTCAAGGACACTTCTCACTGTCTGCATGCAATTGGATTTTAGGCAGTTATACAGTGCATGTTGTTAAAGTAAATAAACTAGTAACATTTTATCATAAAGTCTCTCTGTATAGCAGGGAGACTGTTTGTTCTTTTGCAGCCTACCCTGACCAAACATATTTCACATAAAAAAGACGTATTTGTTGATGTATTTGTTGCAAGGTAATTCATGAATCTGTATTATTTCTTCACTTGTTGTTTGTATGTTTATTTGTTGCTGAATTCTTGGATGTGCCATGACATGGCTGACACACAGCTTCAACTTCAGATGGGGAAGTGTTTGCAATATATTCTACAGCTACAGATTACTTTTTACAGCTTGATCTTCTGAGTTGCAGGGCTGTGTTAGTAATATCAGACTACATGTAAATGTATTGCATTATACATTATTAGTATTGTAAATCAATGTAAATAGAACAAAAAAGATAAAGTAAAAAAAAAAATACTAAGGGAACGATTTTAACACTTATCTAAAGTAATCGCATATTTTGTGTTAGTGAGCATCAGTTGATTGTTTCCTTCTAAAACAGATATTGTATGTCAAAGGTTACTTTAACAAGGTTGAACATTGCGTGCCGCATGTTTTTTCATGTGATTGCATGTGTCACAGTCATGGTTGGCGGGTGCCTGACAAGAACGTCAAGGTCATTTACTATGAAATGTAACTTGGTCTCCGTGGCTTAATCTTACGTTTATATCTATCAGTTATGCTGAAAGCCTTCATGGTTGGCCTTCATAGCTGATAACTAGCTGATAGGGCCAGAGTTGAAGAGTGATGTTCTATTGCCAAGTGTGTTCAATCAGCTATGGAATGAAGCAAAAATAGCAGCAAATACTGCATTCAAGTCTTTTCAGTTTATTCATGTGTACTGGTGCACATAAAGTCAGATACATTTTCATGTTTGAGAAATCAAAATGCAAATAATTTGTATATATTTTTATTAATTATGTTGGTTTTTTGTTTTGTTTTACTGTTTCCTCCTACTCTTTCTTTGATCACTGTTGCGTCTATTATCTATCTGAATTTAATCTAAATGGCCATCTTAAAAGAATTTGCCTTTTACCATGTTTAGCACTCAGGGCCGTAACAGGCTGCTCCATCCAGGCCTTCCAAAGGTTCACAGTCAAGGTCTCAACTCAAGGATTATAGGCCTTATGAGCAGATTCTTCTGTAACCTAATTGCAAGCAAGAATTTGGTAATCTACAAAGCTACAAGTGAGCTATTTAGCTGTCTATTAATTATTCTGAGGGAAAAGAAAATATATATACTGTAAGTTATATTATCTACTCAAATTGTGATACTTTACATGACTGTGCTCTAATACGTTTTTAAGTCTAAAGGAACTTTAACAAGTATCTAATATGTCAAATATTTCTTTTAGAATTTACTGAGAATGAATACTTTTCCAGTTAGTTAGAAAAAATAGGCATTCAGTTCTATTCATAAAAACAAGCGGAGTGTTATATTCCTATGAGTGACTAAGCGCACAATATCTTTTTGTCTACCCTACTTTGTGGGTTGATCACCTTTCAAAATAAAATTATTTCCTCCTGTTGGTTTTTTTTTTTTTTTTTTTTTTTTAGGACTCTATAACTGTAGCTTGTCACGTTAGATGTTTGTTAACTGATAAGAAGTCTTTATATGGTTATTTCTTTCCGCTATTGGTCCTGGTCAAGGTGCAAACCAATACACATGCTGGCTGACAGTAAGTAGTAAATGATCATTGCGCATCATGGAAAAAAAAGAAGCAGAGAATGGAAACCTAACACCTATTCACAACTAGCCTGATAGTCCTGAATTTCTACTGGTTAAAAAAACAAACAAACAAATGGTTGTTTTTAAAAATGTGTTTCCACAACTGAACATGTCACTTTATTATTTTATTGCATCCATAGCCAAGTGTAGTTGTACCTCTGAGGGGGAGATGTTGAACACTTCTGCGATCTTGGCATACAGCTCCTTGACATTAGTGAATCCATGAATCCGGCCTGTGGGACTCCCATGAGCCAGCTGGGTGTGGAAGATGAGCTTAGGTCTGGGGTATTCTGGTGGCCCTGCTGGTGGCGGTGAAGGGGGAGGGAGCGGAGGCGCTGTGGGCTCCGGACACCCCTGATTCTGGCTCTGGTTCTGGGCCTTCTGCTCCTCTGTGGCCTCGGCCTCTGCTGCCTTGGAGTCCTGCGGGCTCATAGCCTCTCCGGTCTGCATCAGCCCCAACTTAAGCTGGGTCCTCCCCTAGGAGCCCTGGTGGTGCACTGCTCAGAAAGAGAGAAAAACACTGTCCTCCCCGACCGTTTAGCTGACCAACCATCCAACCAACCAGCTACTCAAAGCTTTGCGGCAAAGAAAACATAAATTAGTGATGAGAACAGCCTGGTAACAGAAGCTGAAAGAAGCCAGCCAGACTCTACCAGGTAGAAACCCAATACCTTTTGAGTTGAGGCTTGTATTTGTTACACCTGAGCCTCGGGGAGCTCACGCATATCGAACACACACAAAACATATCAAGTAAAGGGTTTTTTTCATATATGTGATATGGTTATGATTCCAATCCTTATACCAGTCCAGAGAAGTCACACAAGCACATCCTAGAATATGTAAACTTCCCTCTTAAGTGTAAAGATTTCCTGCATACCTGCAATTCTGTATAACTACCAAAGTGGGCCACTGGGAGTTGGCCACAGACAATATCCCAGTGTTACCAGTAAGATGATATCATTGTAAGGTGCCCCCGTTCGCTGGCCTTATTGAATGAAAGAGGTTGTTGCTGGGGTAAATCCTTGGTGATGCACTGACCTTTCTGACCCCACAGACAACTTACACCAACACAAGATTACACTTAAAGCCAAAAGATAGATGTTTAACTTATTAACTCAATCTAGATTAGTGTCCTAGAAAGTGTTGACACATGACTAAAAAACACTAAAATAAAGAGTATTACAGTATGTCTTATTATCAAACTCCAGGCACTGGTCATATATTGTTCATGGAAATGTAAATGGACAAATAATACCTATGAGAGATGGAAGTGTAGTATTAGTGATTAATGTAGTTAATAATAATAAGGAAATTTTCATCTAGTGCTTGAAAAGCTCAGCTAGTAACAGTAAACACTGGATGAAAACTTACTCTTCACACATGGGGAGGACTGAAACAAAAGACAGGGCGAGCTTGGAAAGGGCATTTTTATTTTTTTCATTCGAATCTGACAAAAACAGGCAGGGCAATATGTAAAAGATGTTCTGCTAATTATTTATCAGGAATGGCGGGTGACGTCCAAACAACAAACAGCCTTATCTAAAATGACTCAATATATGTCCATGGTATTGTGCCCATGTGATCAGCTGCCTCTCACAGTTTTACTTGTCTCACTTTACCCCGTGTGATGCACTACTGATGCAAATCAGGGATTTTTTTTTTTTTTGATTTTTTTTTTGCCTTCTCTGGACACAATAAACTATCTGTCTTTCAGATATGGAAATTCCAAATGGGCAACTCAGTATGTCCCTGCCAATGTGACTTCCTCCAAACTGTGGTTCTTTCCAATGTTCTTCTGTCTGCATAAATGTATACATACTAAAATAATGTTTGAGATGTTTATACTACTTAGCAAGGTTATTATAGCTAAAATCAAACTAAAAACTAAAACTAGATGTGAAAAAAAAATTAGTTAAATACATTTAAAAAATAGACTTATGAGTAAACTTTCAAGAGAAACTATTTTGTGAACTTGGAAAACTAACTAAAAAATGTAAAGGAGACTTCCTTAGTTTCAGTGTTTGTTAGAAGATTTTACAAGAACTTTATTGAGACTCTGGATGTCCACAAGACTGTGAGTCATTTATAAATACAGATATGTTTATCCATCTGTTACTATTACAACATTTACAGCTATTACTGTTCCTGCATTACTGCTAGTAATATTCATAATTATAATTATAGTCATAGTAATTTATCTACATTTATAAAGGTTATACTAAGGATGAGTAATGCTATATAAATGAGGAAGCACTTGCTAATACTTTGCTATCAATGCTTAAAAGTGACAAAACTCTTTTCATATAGCTCATTCCTTTTCTTCCTTCCAAGATGTTGCGAACCTTTCCAGTGTTCTCGAGTGTTTAGTCCAGAATTTGGTAATAGAAATCTTTCTAGCAACACATTACTTTAGCAACAGATAGTAGATAGTAGAAAGTAGACTTTCTAGAATCGCCTGCACTGATAGTTAAGTTATTTATTCTCCAGGATATAGTTATATATATTACTTCGTTAGAGTTATTTTGATACTATGTCTTGCACTATCCTACTGTATATTACTGTATACTACTATTCTTATTGTATATATTGTATATCTTATTCATCTGTTCCTCTGTCTCTCCTGCTGCTTTGAGCATGTACATGACAAAAGAATTTCCCTCGGGATAAATAAAGTTATTCCTATTCTTATTCTTAGTCCTCTAGGCAAAGGACAACTCACTTTCTTCTCATGCTCAGACTTGCATGATAATCTGGATCTTTATCTTAACACCCAGTCTAACGTATACGCATTGTTAAATGTAAAACTGAGACTTCAGTAACTTCATGCATTCAAAAATTGTGCAAATAAGATTCTATAATGCAGAAGTAAAAACGAAACTAAAGGACAGCCGGTAAATGAATGCTAACGGAAGTATTTTTAAAATGTTTGCAGTGGCGCACATTAAATGTTCCCATTCAGCCCGTCAGCTTTTAAGAGATGACGTTTCTTTTTTATTATTCAGTCATGTTAAAATCCTTTACAAATATTGAAAAGATAAAGGGCAAGTAAATCAGCCTATGTGACTCACACTGTTAGTAATAGCAAAAGGGGTGGTTTTACAAGACTAAAAGCCTTTACTGTGGTGAAAAAAACCATTTCTTTTATTCTGTTTTTCTCTTTTTTCGGTATGTGTATTTTTTTTTTTGTTTGTTTTTTTTTGTTATGCAGTTTTCATTTTTCAGGAAATTCCCCTGCTATGTCAAAGGTTACATTTCCCAATCCTTGCTACTTACTTTTAAATTCCCGTTATATTCTCTCTAGTAATGATACCTGATGTTTTGTGGTTATTCCAACAACCTGCTGTAAACACTGTCTTTCAGTAAGAATTTAAGGTCAGGAAGAAAAATATTGTGCATATTTCCAGGCTAACAAATACCCTGGGACCCTGGGATTTTATTATTTTTTGAATCTTTGGGTGGTTTCCTATTTGGTCTATTGTAATCCATCTTATTTTACTCAGTAGCTAGCAGAGAAATGCCAGTTACTGCCTACACTGCACGTACACCCCCCAAAACATGATTTCCTCCTCTCTATCTGTGTTGTTTCCTGGGAGAGGGGATGGAAGGGGAGACCGGGGGTTGGCTGGTGTAGGCCAGATTTTGTGAGGGTGGTGTGTTTGCTGTGTCATGCGGCAGTGTCATGCGGCAGTACACTGCGTCTTCTGTCCACAGTAGCGTGGCAGCGCCTGAGCTGCCAAGTGAGGCCAAAAAAGGCTTCCGGCATTTACGTCCACATTTCTCAAAAATGCTATAAGATAATGGTTCTGTTTTGTGTGTGTAAGATCTCTATGAATAGAGTTTAACTCTTGGGAGCGCAGTGACAAGTGATTAAGAAAATATTGTTCTAACTTTTTCATATTTTTAGACAGAATGGACCCTCGCGGCCTCAACAATGAGGCTGAAAGTCAAACCCTAAAACAACTTTCTCGAGGTTGCTCGTCATGTCTTATCACACAAACAGAGTCACTTCGATGCGCGACATCTCTGTAATATATTCTGTTATATTCTGTTTTTTCCTACACATACATAGTCACAAGTAGCAGACGTAGACATCCACTGTGATTGCAATGTGACTTAGCTGACAGTCTAAACTCTGGCCTTATGACCTTGGTCTGCTGAGTAGGTGTATAAAAAGCCATTTGTTGCTGCAGTTGGTGCCATTTTCCAGTGAGGTGGGGGAGGTGAAACTGCATGCTGGCAGTGCTGGGCTAAAATGAAGTGGCATGGACCACAACAAAAGACACCAAGTGATGAATTATAACCTTCTGAGTTGCTGGATTTCCCCTAATAAGATGGCATAAATTTTCATTTGTCTTCTAGCTCATCATAAATAGTGATATTAAAGTAAATTTGTGTTGCTGTGCCCTGCATGCCAGCACCAGTGGAATTAGTTGACTTGCAGTGACACAACTGCTCTTTCTGAAAGTGCTATTGTTTATTTAAAACGCAGATGATCCTGGTAGCTTATGTTTGTTTGTTTTTATGTGAGCTGATGTGGCCTGTTTCTTTATTACACAACAAAACTTGAGCTTTCAGTTCTTAAATGAAAAAAGTAGTAGGCAACTGTCTGCAGCTTTTTCAAATTAACTTCAGTGTATTGTGACACAGGAAACACTGTTGTTAAACCACGGGGCATACACCCCTCTGTTGATCGCACGTGAGATGTTAAAACCGTGTAAATTATTGATGGGAAAGACCATGCCAGCACAACGGCGTTACAGGGCCCCGTTTTTATATCGCTCTCCAGAAAGGGACGACCCCCATTTCCATAAAAGGTAATGGGCGGTCGACGCAAGACAAACCACCGCATTCTGATTGGACAACCGGGCTGACATGACCGTTTTTTCAACATTGTTTGCCCACTGTGATTGGTCCTCCGACTTGGTCCGATTTAAGCTCATTATCTTAATCAGCCGTGGCTGAAGTGGGGAAGAAGAGGGCGGGCAGGAAAAAAAAGCAGAAGCCAAACAAGAACGCTAGAGTTTGGCGTGGAGAGTCGTTTCTATAGGAATCGACTACCACTGGCTGAGGGAAGAATGCTTGAAAACAAAAGAGAGAGGTTGAAAACTTTCCTCAGGAAGATCGACGAGAAGGCCATTGTCAGAATAAAACACTTCATGAAAGAGAGGTAAGCGGAATGAATGCGGTGCGGCTAGCTGAACCGTTATTTGCCGGGTGTGCATCAGTACTGGGTGGATGCACACTATCCTTTTGACAGCAGCTTGTTCGATAAGATTTTATATTTTGAGTTCATGCTGACGTGCTGTTTAACCGAACAGTGTTAAATAAGTTTAAGGGAGCAATTTTGGTTAAGATGGCCGTGATGCCAGTTACTAGGGATTTACTGCTAACATGGTAGCACTCGCTAGGCCGAAGATCTGCTGATATTTAAATGAACTAATGCTAACGATACATTCATATTCATATATATAACTGAATTAAAGCTGTTAAAGGGTAAGAGCTAAAGCTCACTAGGCACCAGTAAATAGTTGCAGCCGCTGGCATCTTTTATAGTATTGGTTTGTGTGCATTAGCACAGCATATACTGAAGCATAAGAGCCTAAAGGATGTTGTTAGCTTAGCCACTGACTTGGCTGGTAGTCTGAGCATCTGACCCCATTCATGTTTCCTGGCTAGTCTTGGTAAAAGTGTTTTCCAGTGGTAAAATGTAATTACTTGGCCACTGATGTATGAAATGTTGTGCTCTGAAGTAAACATATGTGCTTTAAAACTTAACACTAATGTGTGAAGTGTGGTTTTACACGCTGGGTGGGAGGGTGGGTGGTGTAATTTCAAACTGTTGTCTTTCATCGTTTATTTCAAATTTTCTAGAACACAGTAGTCGACCCATTTTAGCCTTGTGATGTTTGTGTGAGCAGTATTAGCTCCTTAATCTTTTCCAGTAAGCGTAAATAAACAGTATTACCAGATGGAGAGTGGTGTAAACTAAGCTAGTCCAGAACTGGTAGGCACTTAATCTCGCCTTTGCCCATTTCTGAGAAATCATGACTTCATCTGCTGACCAATGTGGGTCAGATTGGCGTCATATTGATTCTTTAGTCATCCTCACTGATAATCCAGTCTTTTCAGTGGGCAGAGGCACGTTTACCACCATCACAGTCACTCACACGAGCCTACAGTATAGTGTGTTTCCCTCTAACCTCTCAGGGAAACGCACAAACACACTTGTCACACGTAGTATGTCCAAGTCTGTCTTCTCAGAAAAAACTATTTATAGCTCCTGTGAGTTGACCACAGGTGGTACATGGTGTATTATATAAATGCTTTCAGCATTTCATTGTGAGTACTCCACGTCCTCTGAGCTTTGCCTTTAAGTTCTTCCCCTTACATGGCCATTTGCTCGAGTGCCAACCCAGCTGAAGTGTCCTGCCGGTTATCAGGATAGCTACTGTGTGTGTGCAGTATGGCATGTACCATGATTATGTTTCCAAAACTCACACTTTTTTTTTTTTTTTATGGCGGTGTAAGGCTTCAAGAAAAGCCAAAGCTCTTGCCTTGTGATTGCAACATTGAGCCAGAGTAATTCAATTCCCTGCACTGGTTAATTTCCAGAATGAAGGTGAAAGTATCAGTTAGATTTAATAAATGTGCTGCTTATTTAAAAAAAAAAAAAAAGTGACTGAAGCCAGGAATTAAGTGAAATCTCTGCCTTTACACAGATTACATGCTTCAGAGCTCATTGCAAGTTGTAGTTGTTTTGCATACTGTCAGATGTCTTTGCTTCCAATGTAAAATAACCTGGTGCAGATTAGCTGCAATGTCTGGGCGTAGGAGCCTAGTATAGTCTGGGTGGGGCAGCTATGACTCCAGAAGGATGCTCCCAGTGCAGACCTTCCTTGCCACTGTAGGCAGAGAAGACTGTGGTCTAAATAATGCTGCAGGCATTGGGAAACCTGAAGTTAGAAGATGAAAACCACATTTGAACGACTGTTTGTCACTAAATGAAAGGTTGAAGGCCAACTAGGTGGTCACATTTGAAGTTACGTGTTGCTTCTGTCAGTCTAGTGCTAATGATCGCTCCAACTTGTCACAGAGCCAAGAGAGAGGCTATATTTTTCTTAGCTTTTTTTAACCTTTTTGGAGCTCGCAGTGGCCTGGAGAATTTCACCTAATGTTTTTGCATTGGTTAGTCTAATTTTAGAGAGATGATTTTATGCAGGCTTATCTGAATGCACGAGTTAAAGCCTGTTTATGTTCTGCTCAACTTTGAACAGCAGAATAACATCTGGTGTAGCTCTTCAATGACAGAATGTCTTGTCTCTAGTCAATAAAGAATTTAAACCTTGATTTTTACGATTACCTTATCTTTTCGACAGGGTGAAAGCTGCTCATTGGAAGCTGTAGGAGGAACTGTTTTCCCAGAGTATTGGACTGCATTTGTGGGGCCTAACGAGCCAGTTAATGTGTTTTGTGTTCAGTTTTTCACTACAAAAATGCTATAATTACTCTGTTGGCCACTGTCTTAGACTGCAATTGGTGATGTTAGTTCTCTTCTGCATCCTCTGTGAGCTCACTGTGTCACCAGCAGCTCTCCACCTGCTGCAGAGTAGAACAAGGTCTTACCTCAAGAGTCCAAGCTGGTGGAGTTGTGGCCTGTTCAACAGCAGGGTGTGAAACTCGAGACAGGGGAATTACATCAAAGACTGCCACAAAAGCAACCTGCCTTTTAGACAAACATTAGATCCGGCTAGGTGGCTTAAAGAATTTTTAAAACGGAACATGTCCTTGTGCAACCATCAGCATAAATTAACATCCCACACAAATGAAGTGGATGTGTGGGGAAAGTTTTCACTCAACTACACTTCTTGCTCTGCAGTGAAATGGATTCTATCCTTCACGCGAAAACATGTTTTACATGAATGTTTCCTATGGCTTTATTCAAACACACCGTGATAGTCACACAAAAAGCTAGCTTAGGAAAGTCTGAGAGAAGATTTGTAAAACTTCCAGTTGCGGTCAGATAATGAGATGTGTGTCTGAAACGAAATGTAGAAAAGGGTCGGGTTTATGCAGTGTGACGTCTAAATTAATTTATTGCAATCCTTCATATGTTTGCACTTATTGTAATCGTAATGTTGAGTGGGACTTTAAAAAAAAAAAAAAAAAACCAGCACATTATTCTCCCTGCTCACCTGCCGGGACACTGTGAGCACTCTGTTGCCTTGAAGAAAGAACCTCTCTGTCTTTGCCTGGTTTGCACAGGAGGAAGTGGGGAGAGATGCTGTGTGCACAGGGCCACGTGATTCCCCACAGAGAAACACACATTTATCCTGTAATGCTCTCTGTTCTAGTTTGTGCATACACACACACACACACACACACACACTTTTTCAACAGACTGAGTACTGGCAGGCTGCCACAGAGTCTGAAATTTTGCCATGTCCACTGGCTTGCTTCCCTGCCCTTCCTGGGTACTCTACTGACGCTCACAGACATGCACGTATGTAAGCAGACGCATTATCCTTTTCAGTCCAGCCGACAATATTATTAAGGTCATCTTTGACATTATGTCTTAAAGTTGTTGTTTTTTTTTTGTTTTTGTTTTTTTCATTTTTTGTTCCCTTTTTGGTTAAAAATTAACTATGTTGTTATAAAGTAGTTGAGATGAATTTGTTTGTTGCATACTAGCTTTTGGTGGATTATAAAAGATTATGGCTGTCAGATGACATGGTTCACCGAACACAGTTGCAATAATCTCTTGTGCTTTTATTGAACTTGTTCTGTTGGTTGCTGGAGAAAGGGTAGGTCACATTTATATTTAAAAAAAACAACAACAAAAAAACAGATCCATGGGCCTCCAGAAGATGGTGCTCTTACACTTTGTGTTTCTAATTGTTCTCAGTATTCTCAATTATTCTGATCTTTGAGAGATTCACACATGTAATGCTTCCCCAAGCCTCACATGTAAACTTTGGGCTGCGTGTTGGTTATGGAAATGCATTCTGTACTAAAGCAATTTTGTCTTAAGGCAACTGTCACTGCAGACCAGCTGACACTGGCTTGACGTCTGAAGCTAAACTCTCGGGATCATCTCAGGGTAGTGAATGAAAGCAGTGTATACCCCAAGGAGTACTTTTAATGACTGGAATGTCCTGCACTGGAGAAATTGGTCTTCACCACACTAGAATTCACTGGTAATCACATTTGTATGACTATTATTCTGAAAAGCATTTCTTTCACAGGTGAGAGAATAAATGGCAGTTCACCACCTTACAAACAGTGTGAAAAGGTGATCTTTTGCTGAAACCTAGGCTGAACAATGCAGTAAAGTGGCACAACGCTTGATTTTTGGTTCTCTTAATATTGTTATGATGCAAACATGCATTCTATTGTCATCATGTTCAGTAAAATTCTAACAGGCCAGGTAATAAAAGTGGCTTTTCCTTTTCCTTCTTGTCACTGGGACAAATTGAGACATCAGGGGATTAACAGCCAGATCTCCTGCTGTGGGGGTGTAGGTGTTGGCTTTGTGTTGCTTTTAAGTAACTTGATTAAGGTTGTTGTGTAAGGGGTTTGTTGTGTGATGTTGTACAGTGTATCAGGAGTTTTAAAAAGCAGGGATAAGGGGGAAAACAGTGGCTCACTGACCAGCTGAACGTCAGTGGAATGCCTTTGTACTGTTTATATCCAGGGCATGTTTAGTCAACCCTCTGTCATTTTCATATAAAAGGGACAGTTGATAAAGTAATAAGGACATTAACTCTAAGAATATTACTAAGGAACTGAAATTTATTGACTTTTCAAAAATATTCTCACATACTTAGTGGCTTATACATTTGCCTAATAAGCAGAAAATACCCATCTTGATCTTGGGATGAGACACAAAACACTTTGGGGTGGCAGCATAAAAATCTGCCAGATCAGACATGATCTACCTGCTGTGGTGAATGATGGAGCAGCTAAAAGTAGTCTTTCTTTTTTTTCTTTTTTTTTCTTCTTTTTTTTTTCTCCCCCATACTGGTAAACAGACATCAATACAGGTTGAAGTTTCAGAAAATGTATCTACAACCCCAACTAACAGTAAAAGATGTGCCTTACATAAATCGTTAAGAACTGAGCATTCAAAAAGACACTGAATTATTGTTGAAATTTACCATTAAATGTATTCCCAAGCAAAAAACCAGAAGTAATTCTTCAAGATACATATAATAAGGTAGGCATCACGCTGGGGTTGCATTTCTTTCTTTTTTTTTCTTATTCTTTTTTTTTTTTTTTTTTTTCCTCTCACCTTTGCTCATTTGCCCAGTCATTACGAAATGGGAATTACTGGTACTGTAAGTAGGAGCGTAATTGCCTCCATTAGGTAAATGCATGCTGTTCTAGAATGTGTCATCCTATAGCTCTGCTCCGAGAAGCTCCTATTGAAAATGTTGCAACCAATATTTAGAAAGGAAGGAGTGGTTTCCTTTTATTTCCTTTTTTTTTTTTTTGTATTGTGACTAAATTAGGCCTGAAGTCACATGCCCAGCTGGACGTTATCTTTCTCAGTGATGTTGATGTCATGGGTATAGAAATAGTCTATCGATGAATAAACACCCTAGGCTGAGATACGCAAATGTAACCAGGCTCCACTACATTTACAGCACTCCACCTATATGGTGCTTTTTTTTTTCTTTTCTTTTTTTTTTTTTTTCAAATTTGTGTGTTAGTCAACAGCTTTTGAGGACACCCCCCCCCTTTCAACACAAATGTCCTTATATTGATGGCCCTGTTCACATCGTCTACAAAGGCTGGGTTGGCTATTGTCATGTGTGCATGTCATATTGTCGGCTGCTTCTGAAGTCACGGCCCCATTGTTATTGAGAACAGGCTATTGAATTTTGATGTTTGCCTATGCGAACTAAGAATAACCCGGCACTGTTTCCCTCGGCCCCCACATTTTTATCAACTACCTCCCACTGTTACTTGTTTCCCTGACAACGCATACTAAAGCTGCATTAGAAAGGAGAGAGCTTGGGAGGAGATTTGGGGGTTTGAAGTCAAATGACCTTTTTTTTTTTTTTTTTTCTTCTTCTTTTTTTTTTTTTAAGTTTACTGTGTTCATTCTGCTGTTTCCCATCTCCTGTCCTGCTGTGTGTTTCTGGATCTGGTGTTTTTGTCTTCATGTTGAACTAGCACGCGCTTTAAGCCATTAAAAAGACCTTTAGTCCCTGGCTTCTGATTTGGCTCCTAACTCACCTAGGTCCAAGTTCAAAAGGTATTGCCATTGTTATAGTCGCCTGTCTTGGCCAAAGGTTTCAGGGACTGTGGAAGACTAGAAGGGAGAATTTAGTTGGTCATGGAAAGACCAAAAGTCTTGTTGAACCAGCCAGGTCCTGTGGATTCTCATTGCTCGGAAGATGTGAAAAGGTAAGACGAACAATCGAGTCTGCTTACTGATCTCAGCGAGTCATCTTCAGACTGTCAGGTAAAGCAGAACTTGCTCTAGATATACGCAACTTTCTTTTAGTGTCAAATTGCAGAGATCTTTGTCATACTCTATATTATTTTTTGATGAGCCACCTTCCCGAAGCAGTTTTTAACTTCTTTGTTTTGTCAGTGGATTCAGATTTGTTAGCTAGTAACCACTGAGACCTCTAATGTTGGCTCTTTGTCTGGTTAAAGATGGGAGTAGAGAAAAAAATGCAGATAAAGAAAGATATCTGTCGGCAATCTTTGTTCTATGATGAGGTATATCACATTTCTCTTTGTACAGAATCTTTTCTTTCACATATTGTACTCTACAGTGACTTCTAATGAATAACATACCTCCATAACTTTATCTAAAAAAGCAGATTTAAAAAAAGATAATCTTTGGCAGTGAAATATCACGAGTGTTAATAAAACTAGACTAAAAAGTTGTAATTCGTTACTTGAACAAGAAAGTAGGTCAGATGTCAGCACCTTAGTCTAATTAATTCAACACATACGCATAACTGAACACCACTGCCTTTGAAATATAGAAATGCCTCTGTTGCAGCCTGTGCAGGACATGGGTGTTTCATCATTTCTTCCCCACATTGCTCATTTCATTACTTTTTTTTTTTTTTTTTTAAACACTGGGTACTCACTCACTAGCCTTGATTGCTTTGGCCTTGGCGTTTTTATACACCATTGAGCAAGTTTCTTCTATTGAGGCCTCATTGATAATCTTGAGATAAAACTTATGTCACGCAAACATGAAATATTTTTATTTTTAGATGATTATTTTTTAATTACTCTCTTAATTTGCCAGCACATTGACGTTATCAGTGTTTTTGGAAGACAAACTAATGCAAAGGCTTGACAATGAAAATATCACAGAGGAGTTTAATTTTCAGATAGGCTGCACTGTTGAAATGTACGGGTGTTTGTGGCTTCCTGACTTAGAGGAAACGGCTTTAACCTTAATGGTTTTGCTTAGCTCTAAATAGAGGAAGTAGGTTAGAAACAAGCTAGTAGTATTTCAAACATGCCTATATTGCTTTGTTTCTTTAACGTCTGCCAAGTAGGAAAGGGTCAGGTGAGCATATTTGAATACCCGACCAGCAGTTCAGGCCCGATTCTGAAATTGTTGTGACAGCACGCACCCTTCTTCAAGTAACAGCCACATTAACTTACTTGCCCACAGTTTCCAAATCTTTGGTAAATGTTTTAAAGAGGTTTTATATAGTTTTAAATATGCAATAAAAATAAGTTTCTAGAATAAAGTTTGTGCAACTACAATTGACTGAAAATGGGTTTTACATAAATGATTAAAAACTGGACATTCACATAGATGCTGAAATGTTATCCACTCTTGCTTGATTGTATTGCACTGCATAACAGAGCGGAATACTTTCCAAATAACAGGGCAGGTAACTGCAGTTGCATTCATGTTCTTTGTTTCTTCACCTTTGCCCTACTAAAAGGTCATGCTGAAAAGAAGTCATTACAGCACAGAAATGGCTGACGCTGTTAGAGAAGCCAGCATATTATACTGTCGGTACAGTTGGGTGATTTCCTTACTTTTAACAGAAAATTTAAACTTTTGTTATTTGGTTTGTTTTTTCCTCTGTGGTTAGATTCACTGACTGAAGGGGGAGATGGATAATGCACCACTTTCTAGAAGGGCTAGTGTTTTCACTTCACAAGAATTTCACCTTCACTGTCATACACATGGCTGTTAATTATTGGCTGATCTTTTTCCTTGTCGGATTTCGAGTTTGATGCTTTTGATCTGTGGATTTTGTGGGATGGAACCTTTTTTGTTTAACATAGGAAGACAGCACAGGCAATGACATGCCTGTGTGTGTGTGTGTGTGTGTGTGTGTGTGTGTCTGTACATGAGAAAGAGGAGGGACTGTGTACTCTTGCCTGTATTTGCTTTGTTCTGGGGGTGTGGTTGGGTTTGACGTCACACACTACGGAGTGTCACACCATTCTCATATAGAAACAGCTTCCTCTTTGCTAGCACATTCATACAGCAAGTGAGCAACAGGGTGGTTTTTTTTGTTTTCTTTTTTCTCCTGTAGAAGGATGTGGTAAAGAGGCCTTGTGTACAACAACTTAACTGGAACTACATGCATAATGTCAAGAGGATTTTAAAGATTTTTCTGGGAGGGGGGAGTCTTAATATTTGTTTAGTTCTTGGTTAACTTTTCTGTCTTGAGGCCTGTATGCAGGCTTTTTAGAAAAAGCAACAATTTTTTTTAAATTATTCATTGTGTTTATTTATTAGGATAGGAAATGCCTACTGTCAGTAGGTATATGACTTTTCGTTCATCAAAGCGATTTAAATTTACCAGGTGAGTGGAAGTTCAAAGTTAATTTGTGTGGCGTTGTTGTCTTTGAACAAGAAATGCAGGCTTTACACTTACTTGTATAATGTGGGCTATGTGTTTTAGGGATTTCAGGATTTTGTAATCTTTGCACTGTCTTATCCTGTGAATCTGTTTTGTTAGTTCCTTGTCAAGGACAGGCCATTGTTTCTTACAGAGCATATGGACTATAGAGACGCTTGTAATCTTCTTTTTTACAAGACTCTTTATTGAAATGGTATATTTGCAGAGGCTTGTCAGGTTGAGAGCATGAACCTACGTCGATCAGATTGTAAAGCAGTCAGGTGCTTCTGGTCAACTGACCTCTGATGCAATGTTATCAATAAAACCTTTTCTTTTGGATCGGGTAACCAGTGCCAGCACATCACAAAGATGGGCATCGTTTGACATAGATGTCAGATACATCTATGCATTACAGCTGACTTCAGTGGAAAGGGATAAGTGATTTGGGTTTTTTTTGTTGTTGTTTTTTTTAAAGAGAGGCTTAAAACACTCAAAGTTGATGTAGAGCCAAAATATGTTATGTTAACATGTTGGCAGTGTTTAACTGACCTGTGTTTTGATGGTAGATGTTTGAGTTTTATTGTTGTTGTTTCCCAGTGCTGGTTTTTAGTGGTTTTCTCATTTGCCATCCTGTGGTAAGATGTTCTGTTTTTTAAATGGCTGCGGTAGACTGGTGCAACTATTTTTGAATGCATGTTGAGGTGCTGTCAGTGGATGCTCGGACTTACTTTTTGTGTCCAACAAAAGCAGAGTCACTCGTATTTGCACTGTGAAAAGTCATCGTCTACTTGGAGACTTTCTAAATTGTTTGCGTACATGTGAATGTCTTTCTAAAACCTAAAGTGGCTCATTTTCTAATTTTTCCCCCTTTCCCCCCTCAATTTGTTGCAGCTACCCAGTAGAGAGCAGCAGTGGTGGGCTGCCAGCCAAAGTAAGGAAAAGCAGGAGCACCTTAAGCAATGGCAGCATCAAGAAGGTGGATGCAAGGAAAGCTTTGAGTTTAGAGGCGGCCCAGCTCGAGATCCAGCAACAGCACAAAACCCTGACCAGACAAGCACCTGTCAGGTAGGCTTCATGGGGACACAGTTCTAATTACACAAAAGCCAAAAACGTGGATTCTGTGACGGTTAATAACAGCCTGATGTAAATATTTGGAAAGTGACACTCGTTTTGTTATTTTGTCTCTATACACCACCACGGAGGAGTAGAAGATTAAACTTGAACCTTTAAATTTACTTTACTATTTAAAATAAAAAACAAAGAAATGTCTAATTCTTCTTAATTTAATACTGTGGCTTAATGTGTTGAATTAAAACTTTCCCAAAGAGCCACATTTGTGTATACTCTGTTATTCAGATCAGTTAAATTTGGTAGAGCAAGAAATTGTTTTAATCTCACATTTGTTTTAATAAAGAGATGAACATTTTAAATGGGTGAAAAAATAAAACTCCATAATAAATTAACAGTATTTCACTGTCTGGAGGTGCTTACGGTTACACAGCTGATGTTATGTGGACTCTCTCATTGAGAACACATATCACAAGACCTGACCCACCTCAGGCATCATGCACACATGACCACACACCCCATGTAGGCTGGTTTCTCACATGATTCAAATGCATGAGCGTGGAGATGAGTTTGATTCCTGATGATTCAGTCTTGATCATTTCTTTTGCCTAGTTGTGTGGGCATAGTGAACACTCTGAAGAGATTCAAAGATATTCAAATGCAGATTTTTTTTTAATAACCATATTGGCAGCTCTACCCATTTATAGATTATGCTATGAATAAGCGTTTTAGTAGTTCAGATGGAGTGTTAAATCTCAGTCCTTGCCTTACCTCGTAGCTAAAGATTAAAAGAATGTGACAAATTTGAAGATATGAGTGCTGTGCTTGTGGAAAACATACCAAGGGTGCGTGGGAGCAGGTGAAAATATCACTTGTCAACATTTTTAAGGTTGTTGAACAGGTTTCCTAACAAAGTAATTGTTAACGTTTTACATTTAAATAAAGTAATTGTCGTCATCTTTACTTTCTTTCTAACTCCATCACTGCTTCCCTGCTATGTAGTGCTGTGTGTGTTTGTGTGTGGCAGTCAAAGACGGGCTGCAATTCAAGAAATATAAACATGGTAGAGAGAGTTTTGCATATTTTTCCTGCTCATTTGGCGCAGGACCTATCAGGGCAGCTTCACATGAGCCTTGTAATCCAGGAAAAAGTCAGGTGATATGGTTCATGCGGGTAAAATGTTGTGTTCATTTCCTTCTTAATCATGCCTTAATCACTCTTATTTCATATTCTCCTCAGGGCGCAAACTTTTGACGTCGACAGCAAAGACTTTGAGAAGACTGAGGGCACTGGCTCACAAAGTGTAAGTCCACCTCAACTTTAAAAGCAAACTAATGAAGAAAGTATTTCACTTTAATTAAATAACAATCCAATTTTATTATTTCAGAGTTTCAAAAAGCACAACAAAACATTTCACAAGTTGTTTCCAGACATTCCCGAGAGTGAAGACTTGATTCATGGTAAGTTTTTAAAAAAAAAAATTGATTAAATGAAGAATCTAAGTTTTTAAAAAAGAACAAGCTGTATAAAACTGAACGGTTCTGCACTCCTCTCCCAGCATACATCTGCGCCCTGCAGAAGGAGGTGCCCTACCATGGTCGGCTATACATCACTGACACGCATGCTTGTTTCTTTTCCTCTGTTTTGCTTAAGGATACTAAGGTATTTATCAGCTCAGACCTCGCCCATCATTCTTTTTAGCTCGTTGTGGGATTCGTCTGACGCAAGTCTGACCTTTCCTTTGTGTGTGTTCGTGTGCTTTTGCAGGTAGTGGTTCCAGTTTCCTGCATTAAAAGAGTGAAGAAGCAGAATACAGCTTTGCTGGTACCCAACGCCTTGTCACTTCGCACCACTGAGGGAGATAAGGTCAGTTTCTCACCTTTATCCTCACACAATCTTTAGTTAACACTTATTGAGCCTACACAGTGCGTGCAGTCAAAGTCAAACGTAAGCTTTGAACTCTGATTTATATGTAATGTAGTCAGTGGCTGGGTGACCTTTTATGTTGGGCAGATGGCTAATGCTCATTTTGTTTTCTTTATATTCCCTCCCATTGTGCAGTACCTCTTTGTGGCTCTGCGGAATAGAGAGTCGTGTTTTCAGCTGCTGCGTTCAGTCTGTCCTCAGCTAGAGGTGAGTGGCTGAGGTCACAAAAGAAATCTAAATTTCTGCAATGGATCACAATATTGTAAAACTATACCGTGTCACTGTTGGCTTCTTGGAAGTCTTGCAACAAATGTGCTTTTCCATTCTTTGAAGTTATTTGCTGTGCCATGATTAAGAAAATGTACTCTGTGTTGCAATGCCTTCAGTCTGACATTAGAGTGGCAAACAGCCATGCTGTTGCATCTACAAGTTTAAATAAACCTTTTCAGAGCGTGCAGAATATAAACTCCATGAATGACAACTTAATAGTTTTTTTTTTTTGTTTGTTTTTTTGTTTTTTTAAATGCCTCTGTTTCAGGATGTCAGTGCAAACAGTAGCCCTCTCTTCTCCTCAGCTGAAAACAGCTTTGATAAGAACAAACTTGTGGTGAGTAACTCTTTTCTGCATTTTAAAACCATTATTTATTTATTTATCTATTTATTTTTTTGTATTTTTTCTCCCGCTCTGTTTTTTGTACTGATGATTTTTGTTCTGTGTTCATCTTACTGACAGAACTCCAGCCAGTCCAGTCTGGACGATAGCTTCGACCAATTCGATGGCTCCAAGTCTCAGACTTTACAAGAGGACCGCCCTCTGCATAGACCGCATACAGGTGAAAATTCAGCACCACCTCTAAGTGTTGAGCTGGTTTTTTTTGTTTTTGTTTGTTTGTTTTTTAATGCATTATTGTTGTTACTTGTTAGTAACTTGTAGGGTTTCTTAAAAGATAACTTGAAAATGCTGCGAGACCTCAGCTGACAGTGCTACGTGTTGATAGCGTTATCTACTCTTCTCCTATCAGACCTTGAACTTTGCACGTCTGCCATCTCAATCAGAAACAAGTCTAACTTTCCCCCCCTCTCTTGCTTCTCTTGCTTACAGAGGCAGTGCCTAATGTAAATGGTTCCCCTCTGAAGAGCCTGCATATGCAGCAGAGTGAAAGTTCATCTACAGAGGAGCTGTCTGTGTCAGGTAACCAACACATGGTCAGTTAACACTAGTTACCGGCATTAGTTTTGCCTATGCTGGTAGGATATGGAAAACTGTGCATAATTATCGAATACCGAGGCCTGAAATTATAATATCACAGCTGCTTGCAACTGACCTTAAAACCTTGTTGTTGTTATTGGTGTTAAATTATTATATTATGTTTCAGGTGGATCATGGGTGTGGAATGTGACTGAAAAAGCCAAGTCCCTGGTGGTTCAGAGAGAGGCCAGCAACCTCAACACTCTGCTCTTCATTTACTTGATTTTGTGAGTAGATCCTTCTCCCCCAGCTGTCTTTATCCTTATGACTTTATCTGAACTTGCATTTCACTCCCAAATTCTCAATCTGAGGGGCGAAAAGTAAAAAGTGGTTCTAAAGCAGATAATCTTGTATGAATATACCAACAAAAGGTAATTCGTCAACTATTTATGTGATTTATTAGTTTGTTAAATGGGACAATTGTTAAGAAACACAATTTTCAGTCAGTTTTTAATAATATTACATATTTTATAAAACTTCATTAGCTCTAGCATGACTTTGGAATTGGCTATTTAGTCTGTTTTGTTTGAGCAGCTGTTGGTTGAATCTGTGGAAAGGTCTGGATTTGATCCTTTGACACTCAGGCAGTGAATCTGACTTATATTATATGTTGTAGGGTTCTGCTGCTGCTGCTGTCTTCGGGCTACATCGGTCTACGTATCGTGGCCCTGGAGGAACAGCTGACGTCCCTGGGCGCTCTGCCTGAATTCAACTTACAGAGCGGGTAAAATGTCTCTTGATTTATTTTATTTTTTTAAAATATTGTGTGTTGCCATGTTTGCAGAGAGAAGAGGGTTGCAGCTTGACACAGAAGGAGATGAGAAAGAGAAAAATTTGCATCATTTTTTCCTGCTCATTTGGCTCCGATCCTGTAGACGAGGGGGAGAAAGGGTGGAAACATGTATTATAATCTAGGAAAATCTGACTTATCCTGGGCCACTGCCTGTTTAGTCAGATGTTGTGAGTGTCTTTATGTATAGAAATTTGTGTGTGATCTTCAGCCAAGCGTTTGCAAAAGTACAGACCATGACTGAAAACTTTAGTACATCACATCAGAATAGTTGTGTTTTATCAGAGGTGATCAGTCAGAAGCGCGGTTTCCACTGACTCTTTGTTTTGAGGGGACCAGTGGACCCGAACCAGTATAAAGTAGTTGCATTCAGTTACCCTGAAACATGCTGCTGATCTGCTTGAAGGACAATAATACTCCCGTCTTTGCATTTATCATTAATTCCAAACTGTTTGCACAGGGAGTGTTGGGAATTCAGTCATCTACATTTTGATCACGAGTTTGCTCGAAGGAAGACGAAGTTAATATTGCAGCCGAGCAAACAAATGTAATTCCAGGAGTAGGTGTAGCTTGACGCACTGTTTCTCTTTCTTTTCACAGGTACCAACAAGACACATAACAATCAGCAACTTCAGGAGAGATTGGTTGACTCATGATCGGAAGATAATTTCTGCCTCTTCCCAGCAGAACCAGCCAGGGAACTTTAACGTACTCAGACTTTGGTCTCGATGTGGCCTGCGCAAAAGAAGAGTGGCCAACATGTGCAATTTCAGACACAACTTGTTGACTTGAAGGGCTATATTTCCTCCAAGTGCAGTAAACAACACAGCAAAACAAAAGGACATGCTGCGACCCAGTCACATAGAGCCGAGCCAAAAACGTGTACACGCACTGCCTGGTTGCAGTGTCTGTTTGAACCAAAGCCAAACGACTCTATCTTAGTGAGGTGCCACATTAGCCAAGTCGATAGGCACGCTTCTGGCAGCAACTGTTCCACATCTGTGAATTTACGTTGTCCTCTTCTTTCTGAGCATGCATTCTTGAACAGGGCTATACCGGTTTAAAGCATTAGCCTGCTGTAGTGCCGATGATTGCACCTCACCTCTCGAGACGTAGTGCTATGCATAGCCAAAGATGCACACGTCTTTTGCATGAGTGATGATGGAATGATGTTTTTGTCTGTTATTTAGCCTTCTATCAGCAGTGGTGTCTATCCACCTTTTAAATCCAGTCACTTTCGGGTACTTCTCTTCAAATGGTTCTTATATTCCGAATCGGCGGTGGGTTGAAATGATGATGGCTAAGATCCAAACTTCAGATCAGCCTGCAGAGGCTCGATACTTTCCTGATGGTCTTGTCCTTTCTCTCTCTCTCTCTCTGTCCAGGCAGTATTACTTCTCCTCGAGTTTGGCATGATTTAAACCTGTTTAATGATCATTGCTCAGAGGTGATTTTTTTTTTTTTTTTTTCCTCCCTGTCTCTACTGGATGAATGCATCAACAATGCACAAAATACACAAGAATATTAAGAAGCTGTATTAGCTAAAGAAATGTTTTTGAGTACAGCTTTTCGCTGACTTTGGTCTTCAAGAGTAGCAATCAAACCTGTCTTTTTGATGTCAACTGCAAACCTCTCTCTATGACAGGCCTCTTGGGGACCAAGGTGGCATTTCTTCAGGTTATTTAAAGTAGCACCAATAACATATTTCTAATGTAGGTGTCTGGGGAAAAACAGGCACTTGACTGATTCTGTGTACTCTTTGTCACCTGAAGAGGATTTTTATTATTTTTTTCCTAAATAATCACACTTGCTGCAAGGTCCGAGATTATCATACGTAAAACAAGTGGTCCCAAAAAGAAATTTCAATATGCAACAAATTGTTTTGCATGACAAAATGTAATTTCTGTGAGCAGTTTGTTTTGTTTTTTTAAATGGAACTTGATGTCCGTGGGTTAGAAATTGAGTGAAAGAATCGTCTCGAGGGAGCAAGCGCACTTTAAAAACTTGTGGTGTGCCTGTCACAATCCAAGACGCTGTTTGGATTGAGAAGAAATGGCAAAACTGGTGTTCTGTGGTAACTAAAGGTGCTTAGACCTTATTTTTAAATAACAAAAAAGATTTCACTCAGGGGTGGTGGGGCACTACCCGCCATGTGGTTTTAGGTTGTCAATTTTTCCGGTCATTTCAAGGTCTTATTCTCATGGTAGGGTTCACATTCTGTACATCCTCTGTGGTTCCTCCAGTGTTCCTTAAAGAAAGAACACTGTTTAATTGAGTTCGCTCAAATTGATAAAACTATGTTTTCTGGTTGTTATTTTTTGTTTGTTTGTTTGTTTTCCCCCCTTTGTACGACCTGTTTAAACTAACAATGCATATCCATCTCAGTGATTTAGCATCACCTTTATGGAAGTTCTCAGGAGAGTCCTTTTGTGATGTTCAGTTAAGGTTATTCTCATAATGCCACATACAGTACTGTCAGTTCTTACAACCCCCCCACCCCCCCACCTGGGGGCAACACACACACACACACACACACACACAAGTACTGTCCTCAAAGACTCCTTTAATTCAGTGAGGAGGGTAGTAGTTGTGAGGTTTTGCACTATTACAAGTGTTGTAAATAATTTTCTATCATTTGTTAACGCCCTTAATTCTATTATTGTCCCATATATTTATTTGCATTCTGTGTAATTCAAAGTAGTCTCTGTGAGATGACTTTGCTATTGTTCAAAATAAATCAAATGTTTCAAAGTAAATAATATCCTGTGCTCTATTATTTATATTTTTTCCTTTTTATTTTGATAAATTGGACGTGGTAAACGGATGGAAAACATGAAGTCTGGGAGTGGCAGGTAACTTGGATACTATCCAATCTAAATAACTACACACCTTTTAAACCCATTTCCAATTCATGTCAGTGTTTGCTGAGAAATTTCCAAAAACCACGGCCACCTCCTTGGGATTTACTAGCACGCACACAGACACTGGAAATCGGGTATGAGTTGTAACTGGAAGTCATGGAAAAACACAGATTCTTCAGTGTTATATGCAGGTAATTCATGGCTGAGTCTTTAGCGCTTAGTGTGCGCTAAAGACTTTTACAATAATTATTGCCTCTTGGTATTACCTGATACTGATATAAAGGTTTTCCCAGCAGTATCAACAATTAACTCTTACTTTATATGTTGATGACTTGTATCTATATAGTTGGTAAATATTAATAGAGTCAGATGAACAGACAGAATCAAGACTTACTGGAACCTCATAGATGATTTAAAGTCCGAGTTGCATAACTTAAGGAAAAAGACTCCTTTTCAGCAGAGCGCTTACATACTTGTTTGTGGCATTACAGCACCATCTAGTGGACAGTCCGTCACATAACCTTTAAACGACATTCATTTTAAGAGTTTGACTTTCTGGTTAAATAAAGTTTTAAAAAACCAACTGAAATATTATTTTTCAATTGGTTTTAAATCAATAGTTCACACAGTTACAGTTTATGTATCTACATTAAAGTAAAAGCAGTGGTGTACTAGCACGTGGTGTCAAATATGTATTGCAGGGAAACCAGAAAGAAAGGAATCTATATTTATTTATTCCATCCTAGGTACTCGAAAGCAGCAACAGTCTGCAAGCGGAGCAGTGCGGTAATGCTGTTCAGCTCTCTGGGTTATTGGAGGGAGCGGGTTCTGCAGTGGTCCGCTGGTAGGCACAGAGTTGGAACACGCCTAAAAGGAAATGACATGTAGATAAGGATTAAAATACCTTCTTAAAAACGATGGCTCTCAAACAATGAAAGCTCATTAGAAGGACAGAGTAGCCATGAGTAATTGTTACTAAGGTAGGAAATGCCAAGAAGCAGCTTAGTCCACCTAAATGTGTCCAGACAATGCCTTTTTGTCATTTTATCATCAAGTTTGATATTTGACAAAAGCCTCATACTGAGGCTCTGGTTTTATTACTTATTAGAAAAATAATAATAAAATATTTAAAAAATAATAAAAAAGCATGTTGCCTGTGATTCACTCACATTAAACATGACTCCTAAAATAAGAAATAAATACAATTCAAACCTGCTGCAAAGGCCAAAATAATGGCAACCCAGCCTATGATGTAGGACCAGGAAAAGCGCCAGTCCAAGAAGCGTTTGCCAAAGAAGGTAACAGTCACACCAGTGTAAATTGCCAAAGCCAGCAGAGCGAGAAAACCTGAGGACAGAGGAGACAGAAAAAATCCACTGGGTAAAACATGAAGACATATTTCTTTGAGACCTGTATGTTGCCCCCAAAACATGAAAAAAATCAACACAAGACATTTAGTTAATTAGTTTGCATTCAGGTCTTGAATGTTTAATTGCTTCTGGATTCATTTCTATCATGGGAAGAGTTCCAAAAATAAAACCCATGACAGAGCGCTGGCATCAGGCTGCCCCTATCACCCCAAGGGGCAGCCTGTGTGACTGTTGTTGTGATTGTTGAGTATAAATAAAACTGAATTGAAATTTGTATTTTCTGATCTGATCAAACTTGGTTTACCTGACAGGACCAGGGCGATGCCACCTGTGCGCACTCTCCTGTTCTTGGTGCCGTTAGTGAAAGCGCTCAGTCCAAGCACCACGCCAGCAAAACAGCTCAGCACTGCCAGCAGCATGAAGGCCCGTGTGGCATCCCAGAAGGCTGGAAACAAAAAGGTCAGAACCATGTCCACATGCTGAATATACACTTACACATACTTACATTTGCACTGATTGTGTAGCTCATGTTGCCTCACCAAGAAGTCACAAAACCTGCCATGATTTTGATTATTTGTGTAAAACACTTTAAAATCATCAGCTTAAAATATTTAACTGTAAATAAGAAATGTAGCCAGTTAACTTTTAGAGAAAGCACACAGTTGCAGTGTAGAGGTAGGTGGACAGTATCGCTAGCAACACTGATATTGATATTGGGTCGATACTAGCACAATATCCTCTAAGTTCAGTATGTAGCCCTTTAAATGTGCTAAACACATTATCTTTTGAATAACTGAGGTACTGCAGTCTTTAAGCCTACATATAAACCATGTGCACTTGCTTTAGCTTTCTATGCTGTACTAATTTTTCTACTCACAACATAGTCCGCATTAATTCATATACTTTTGTTACAGTTAAATTTATAATTTTGTTACAAAAAATCTTTGTTTTCGCCCAAATGCCACTCCTGAGGTGGACCACTCACCTACAGTGATGGTGTGGGCGTGGCATTTGTGGTTGATGCAGAATCTCCAAAGCCCCTGATTGGCCGAGCTGCCAGAGTATCGATACTGCATCCAGAAGTCCGTCGCTGTAGAAACTATGAGAAGCACAAGGGCGGCCACGCCGCAGAGGGTGCCTCCTCCTGCTAAAGTATACAGCATTGTGGAGACGCCTGGCAAGAGACTGTCCTCCTAAACATTCAACAGCTGCTCGGGGGAAGAGAGGACAGAGTTGGGAAAAATACAGAATTAAGAGTGTGTGCACAACACTTACATATTAATTTCCTGAGAGATCAGCTGCACACAGTCATTGGATTTTTTTTCTCCTGTCGACCCTCGAGTCTTTTAGATGATCACATAAAAATGCAAAAAGCTAAGCTCGTCATTAATTACAGAAATCCATTACCATTACCAAATCTACATCTAGTAAGACAGCAAAGAGCAAGTCCCTGCCACACATGCACGTGGCTTAGTTCATATAACTGCAATAAAGGCAATCGAAAACTTGTTGCGAGTCTAAAGAGCTACCTCTTTCAGTTTAAAGCATGCTTTCCTTTTTAAATCTCGAGACATTATCTTGATGCATTTTGATGGAAAAATTACATCTCGTATCACCACATCAGATAAATGTGCTTTTAATTTAATTCTAAAATTGGTTATAGTCAGAAAAACACTTGACTCAAACTGCTGTATGACAAAAAGCTTGCCTAACAGGCAGTTCAGAGCCATTGTTCATCACTAATTCCCCTCCGTCCTCCACAAACTAATCTTCCATCACTGAGTAACTGAACCGTCAGCACTGCTGCTCTCTGTCAGCCAGCCAGTAAACCAGCAACTTCATGCACTGACTTTTTCCGTACTTCTCGCCATAAAATTTCCAAACATCCAAAGAAATTTTACACCTGAGTCCCATATGTTTCTATGTAACATGAACCAACACTGGGGTCACAGGTCCAGTTTGTAAGCTGTACAGATCCTTTCTCAGTTAAAATAAATAAATATATAAATAAAAATCACCAATCTTGACACTTCATGTCTTCTATATCTTTGTAGGTTTTCCTCTTCAAAAGCAAATTTGTCCTTTTCCCTTTAAGGCCTCAAAGACTCTAATATTTTCCTGGCAAATACACTCAGTTACGTTCTTTTACACTTGTACATTTTTTAAACTGATACCTCTGGTTTTGGCTGGTCGCTCTCCAGGTTTGTTGGCTGTGACAGTGCGCGTATCCTTTTTAAGCCCCCGTACCTCTGGCCCTCATTGTCCACTGCACAAAAGAGGGAATGATCGAGCGCAGCATGTGAGTGATGCTAAATCCCCCTCTTGCTCTCTTCTCTGCAGTTACCTCCATCCTTTTATCACCCCAGTGCATCTCTAAACTCTTGCACTTGATTTTCTCTATGTGCTGTATGACTTCCTATCATTTTTTTCCCAAACTTTTTCCTAGAAAATACTGGCTCAGACTTGGCAATGAAAATTTATAAATTGCTTTTCTGTCAAAGGCCAAAAACTGTATTACTGTCATGCAGCAATGGGAGTATGCTGGGATAGGCAGTAGCAGACTTATGTTGGCAATTGCACAGAGGAAAAGGTGAACCTATGTGTGCCCTGCACTCGCACATAACTATGTTTGCTTTGCACCTACCTGTGTGCACAGGCTCTAAGATCATTTAAATCAGTGATGTACACTCACCAGTCAGTTTATTAGGTATAACTGGAAAGCAACAGTAACTCAGATAACCATATATTACAATCATCTCTGGACCCAACCCAGTGTTAACAAGCTGTGCTAAACGAGCAGCCAGTGGGTGTGTGTGATTGATACAAAAAAAAAGATGAAACGCATCAATTTTTTCACTCGATATCTTTATTTTGTCAGTTTGTTTCAAAGTATTCCTTAAAAGAACATGTGTTAGACAGCCACTACTTTATTTTTTGAACAGTTTGAACCCTAATGACCCCTTGGCACTTGTCTTACTTGTGACACACTTGTGCATGTAACTATTACAGGTGGACAGTGACACGGAATATGCCATCAAGAGTCACAGATAAGGTAAAATGTAAAGCACAATACGATAATCCCACAAAGGTCAGTCATTTTCTCAGCCTGTACCCTCATCTCTGTCTCACACTTGCACCAGGCTGCTCAAAAAAGTGAAGCTTAAAGTTAAACAAGCCAACGACACTGGCGTTTCACACTGTGCAGTCCTGAAGCATCTCTTTAAAGTGCATCATTACCACTGTTTTGACATTAGTCTGCTGATCCAAAATACAGAGACTCTCATGGTTGTCTGCATTTAGTGCATTCTATTGTAATGTTCACTATAAATCCCTAAACCTTCTCTGGGACACGGGTTCTCATGAATCCACACTTTGCACCTCTGATTTAAGATTTTTTTTTCTTGTCACATCAACCATTTCCTCCCTTTATCACTTTTCAGCGCTGCTATAAGCTTTGGCTTAGTGTGTTCAAATATTCAAATTATCCCAAATTTATCGACCGACTGCGGGTGAACACTTCCATGTGCTCGGACCAGAGTTCCCAAGAAGAGGCTCCTAAAGCTTAACTCGACTTATTCAGGTGCTGCTTGTAACTCGCACCCAGTGGTACTCTTTTTTGAGCTTTCATGTAAGTGAATAAACTGTTGTATGCATATAAGTGATGCTGATGGGTGCAGTAACCTTGTTTGAACTTACAGCTGACAAAAGGCATGTGATAAAATACCAAAATAAAGCTGCAAATTAAAAAAACAAAAACAAATCTATCAATCCAGACATCCAAAAAACTACACAACAGTTACAAAAAAGGCACGTTATGATATGCATAACCAAATGTGGCTTCTCTCCAGAACATTAAATTCTGTCACTCCTTCCTGCAGAAATTATCAAAAGAATTGCTGCGTTAAGATGCTAAATGTCACATTACACAAACCCTACGTCTTAGTTTACCTCCATGTTTTGAGTGTACTTGCTTGGGCAGTGTGAGAGAAGAGCTAAAATATAAGATAAGTATGCTCGCAGTCAAAGTAAAGTGCTTTTTAAGATGGGCATTAGCGACCATCTTTATACTTTGTATCACATTTGCCATTTAATCTTTGCTGAAATTATATAAGTCACAAGCTGAAAGGTATCAAGCGAACACACAGACATGTTCTATGTATATTTAGAAATTCAACCTCACATTTTCCCTTAAATCTGACTCAAACTGCAAAGCCATATACACTCAGATTTCCAGAAATTCATGGTTGCTGGAGCACACATTGGCACATACCCAAAGACATATATAGACATTCATATACACACATACGTAGAAAGTGTCCTCCTTAAAGTGACTGGCTTTTCTGGCTCAAAAGTGCACTTGTCACCCTACTGTACGCACACGTGCACTTATCTTTAAACATATAAACAACTTGACGTTTAGGATATGCATGTTTTGCACACCAATACACCTCGGAGCTGGGGTGCATGTGCTCTTGTGCTCTTTCTCTAAAGCTCACGGGCCTGGAGCCCAGAGGATGACGGTTCGATCCGCAGACGATGACACAAAGGTCCGATCGTGTGGGTGCCACCTACACTGGATCACCTTGTCCCAGTGCTCCCCTGCCACCGTCTGAGGGAGGGGCTTGGTTAGGTCACCTGCGGTCAGAGAAGGGGGAAATATCACACAGGAGGAGCTTACAATCACAATTTTAAGCGCTTCAAAATTAGATTTTTCACTTCAAACAATGACTTATTTCAAGCTACCTTGAAGGTCGCTGATTATGATCCTGTTGTCATAGGAACCAGTGAGGAGATGATGGGCTCCAGGTGAGAAGCGCACAGAGCGTATGTCACTGCTGTGGGGCCGGTACGTCTGCACTATGCGGCCTCCTCTAATGTCATACAGCATGCAGGTGCTGTCCTCCTGACCGGTAGCGAGCAGGCGGCCGCTGGGATCCACTGCCACTGAAGCAACTGCACTTCCTGAGTGACGTACAGTGTGAAAAACGTCATGTTGTTGGATGCAGCTTAAAAAGTATTTTGCAGACAGGAGCAGTTTCTTACACTCAAAACCTTAAACGTTATCCAGGCATTTTGCATTTGCAGAGGGAAACTGTGACAAAATGTTTTACAGTTGTCATCAGCGAATACTACACCACAGTGATAAACACTTGTTTTATTATTTCAATGTACTGGACTGCAGCGCTTGATTATGGTTTCATCAGCTGTTCATATTAAGAGTTTCATAAGAGACAGGCTGCTGACAAACTACAAACATGCAGGCAGCAGATATGCTCCTACTTTAGGTGTCCTTCATGTCGCTATCAGACAGCTAGGTGTTTGCTAATGTGATATCAGTGGATTAATGTTATCACAATTAACCCAGAGAGCAAACAAGATTTTATTGAACTGAGTTAATCATCATCTAAATGATTTTTTGACTGTAACTGGGTAGAATAGATAGGTGAGGTAATGCTAATGCTAGGAGAGCAAACAGGACAAAGAGAGCGCCGCAGCCTGGAAATAACAGCAATAACTGGATTTGCCGCATTTAAAAGTGAAGGGCCATCAATAATGTATCTTTGCGGCTAACTTTGTCATCTTTTTGCTTAGATTTAATCAACTAAATATTATAAGACTAATGCAGCCTTGACTGAAAATACTACAAATAAGGTGCCAAATTTAACACCACCTGCAAGGTGCATTTTAAAATACAGTATATCTTCGCTTCTTGTGAAATATTGTCCTTATTCAAATGAAAACTGTATATTTTGGTGCAAAACTGGATGCATATTTAAACATATTTTAAAAGTTACAGCATGTAAAATATCATCCTAGCTACAGTGGCTGCTGTAGGACAAACAACACTGGCTCTTGTTCACCTGCAGTGAGTTTATGTTGTTAGTTTGCTGTTTACTTCAGCTAGCATTCATGTTTATTTACTCTGGAGGAGGCTGTAAAATATTGTGAAAGGAATCTGAATGAGTCAAGTACTTGTGTTCGATGTTCGCAGCTGTTAGCTGCTGTTAATTAAACTTTTTTTGAAGTGGCTCTAACACAGTTGGACTCAGACAGTGAATAAACTCACACGATGTGAAAATGTAATCAAACTGAGGGAAACTGTGATTTTTTAAACACCTGACACTGATATTAGCTGGCATAATGTTAGCTTATAACCAGATTTTAAGTTGGCTGTTGTTTGGCCAGATCGTTGTTAGCTGTCCCGAGGTGAGAGGCCACATGTCTAATCTCCTGACAATAAGGAATTAAAATAATATTCCGGGGGGGGGGGTGGTAAATGGTCATATATAGTTTGAAAGAGCTATTTGCGATTTTTAAATTATTAGTAACTTATAAGGGGTAACAACATATATGGTTGGTCTCTATCCACATACATAAAAACCAGACTAGGCAGAGCAGCGATGTTCATCTCAGCCACTGTGTTCAAGATGGCCGGGCAACATGGCCGCTTTCAAAAAACTGGTGCCTGCTCCCCATATTACTATTTTTATTGGATTAATTCTAAGTTTCTGAGAATGTAATAAATTGATACTGATGTAATTACATAGAAAATAATGTATATCTTAGGTTATTTCATAAAAAAATAATATATACTAACTGTAGCTTTCAAATATTTCTGACTTACCCTGAAGCTTCAGTTGATTTCTGTCTTTAATTTCTCTTTTTTTCATTTCTATTTTATAGAAGTCGTGCTCTTCATAAAAGTATCTTCCTGTAAAACCACTAACCTGTAGCAGTGTGGTGAAAACCATTTCCAATCAAAAAAAGTAGCAAGTTTCAGTATGACTCACCTGTGCCATGCAAAGTTGTGCCCACCACCCGAACACAGCTGGGCACCCGCAGGTCCCAGAAGCGGACAGTTTTGTCCTGTGAGCCTGAAGCAATCATCCACCCTCCCCATGTGTACAGAGTCAGAATGTGACCTGTTCAAAACAGCACATAATATCTGAGCTCTGTTCACAACAACTCTGTTTATGTCTTTTCAACAACTTTGCAATAAATGCAATAAATGTTGGTACTCATGCTAAATTTGTGTTTCAAAGAACCTACAGTGGATGAATGAAGCAGACAATACCATAAAACGCTACTGAGGACCACACTTTGAAAACCCCTATCCAGAGTTTGCTTAGACCAATCTGTCAGCTGCAGGTAAACGGGGACATACCGGTGTGTCCGCTCAGGGCATGAAGGCCCTGTCCTCTCTGACAGTCAGTAGTGTAGATGTTGCAGTCCCCGGCTCCAGCACTGATCAAAATAGATCCTCCACTCTCAGGACCTTCCATAAAAGCCAAATCTCTAATAGTGCCGTCATGCATGCTAAACTCCAGGTCTGGGCCTGAATCACAAGAGTACATTTGGGTGAAGATACAGATGTTTCCAAGCAGCTTAGCAACAGAAGAAACATGAGAAGTTTTCTGCATCAGCTTAAACTTATTTTTCTAATATTTTCCTTATTATGTGTACCTGTGGCATTGCAGGTGTCTGCATTGAAAGGCAAGACTTTGACATATTTATCATTGGAGCCAGTGGCCAAAAGCTGTCCACAGTGGCTCCAGGCGACGCAGTAGATTGAGCCCTTGTGATGTTTGTTCCGCCTGAAGCGCACAGCCGGTTGCTTCACTCCACCAGAACCACTAAAGAAGCAAACAAACATGGACACAGACAGAAAAAAAAAATGACGAAGGCATGACTTCTACCTTTAAGGAAAAAAAATTAAAAAAGGTTCCTTGAATCCACATATTATGGATTTTTTCCATGAGTCTATTTTATTTTTCATTTTGATGAAACCGGTTGCAGCAGATGGCTGCTCTTCCCTGAGGTTTCTTCCTCTTAAAAGGGAGTTTTTCCTTCCCACTGTCGCCAAATGCTTGCTCACAGGAGGTCGTTGTCTTTTTTCAAATTAAGAAAAGGAAGTAAGCTGTTCAAGTCATCAAAATTGCTCTAATGAAATATCTCACAGTGTGGATTTGTAGGTCCCCGTAAGCTGCTCCCACCTGGCAGTTAGTGTTTCCGGGTAGGCACACACTCTCAGGGTTTTTGAGTTGGAGCCGACGGCATACAGCGCACCGGCGGGATGGAAGGCCACTGCGCGCACTGCCTGTGTGTCCTCGAGCTGGCTCACCTTAACAAACTGTGTTTTGCACTTAGCTGGCTTCACAAGAAGATAAAAAAAATAAACCAAACAGTGACATGAAGTTTGCAGTTGTGTTTAAGCATTCACAGTGGTATGCAAAAGTTTGGGCACCGCTGATAATTTTCATGATTTTCCTTCATAAATTCATTGGTTGTTTGGATCAGCAATTTCATTTAAATATATCATATAGCAGATGAACACAATGATATTTGAGAAGTGAAATGAAGTTTATAGGATTTACAGAAAGTGTGCAATAGTTACTTAAACTAAATTAGGCAGGTGCATAAATTTGTGCACCCGTGTCGTTTTATTGATTTGAATACCTTTAGCACTAATTATTGGAACATAAAATTTGGTTGGTAAGCTAATTGACCTTTGACCTACATACACAGGTGAATCCAGTCATGAGAAAGGTATTTAAGGTGGCCAATTGCAAGTTTTTCTCCTCTTTGCATCTTCTCTCAAGAGTGGCTACATGGGAGCCTCAAAACAACTCTCAAATGACCTGAAAACAAAGACTGTTCAACATCATGGTTTAGAGGAAGTATACAAAAAGCTATCTCAAATATATCAGCTGTCAGTTTCCGCTTTGAGGAACATAGTGAGGAAATGAAAGACCACAGGCACAGTTCAAGTTAAGGCTGGAAGTGACAGGTCAAGAAAAATCTTAGATAAGCAGAGGCGAAGGATGGTGAGAACAGTCATAGTCAACCCACACACCAGCTCCAAAGACCTACAACATCAACTTGCTGCAGATGGTGTCACTGTGCATCGTTCAACTATTCAGGACACTTTGAACAAGGAGATGCTATATGGGAGAGTAATGCAGAAGAAGCCTTTTCTGCGCACATGCCACAAACAGAGTCTCTTGAGGTATGCTTAAGCACATTTGGACAAGCCAGCTTCATTTTGGAATAAGGTGCTGTGGACTGATCAAACTAAAATTGAGTTATTTGGACATAACAAGAGGAAACAGAACACAGCATTCCAAGAGAAACACTTGCTACCCACAGTACACTGTGGTGGCGGTTCCATCATGCTGTGGGGCTGTGTGGCCAGTGCAGGTACTGGGAATCTTGTTAAAGTTGAGGGTTGCATTAATTCGAGTCAGTATCAGCAGATTCTTGAGAACAATGTTCAAGAATCAAAGTTGAAGTTGCGCCGGGGCTGGATACTTCAACAAGACAACGACCGTAAACACTGCTCAAAATCTACTAAGGCATTCATGCAGAGGAACAAGTACAACGTACTGGATTGGCCATCTCAGTCCCCAACCTGAATATTATTGAAAATCTATGGTGTGACTTAAAGTGGGCTGTCCATACTCGGAAACCATCAAACCTGACTGAACTGGAGATGTTTTGTAAAGACGAAAGGTCCAAAATACCTTCAACCAGAATCCAGACTCTCATTGGAAGCTATAGGAAGCGTTTGGAGGCTGTTATTTCTGTAAAAGGAGGATCTACTAAATATTGATGGAATTTTTCTGTTGGGGTGCCCAAATTTATGCACCTGCCTAATTTAGTTTAAGTAACTATTGCACACTTTCTGTAAATCCTATAAACTTCATTTCAAATATCACTGTGTTCATCTGCTATATGATATATATACATGAAATTGCTGATCCAAACAACCAATGAATTTATGAAGGGAAATCATGAAAATTATCAAGGGTGCCCAAACTTTTGCATACCACTGTATGTGGAATGTATGGAAGTTAAATATCAACAGAGCGTGCTTACATACCTCGTGTGTGCTACGTGTTGCAGAGCTTGTGGAGTCATCCTGGACTGTGGGACCAGAGCCAGTGATTCTATGAGCACAAAAAAGAACAATGCATACACAAGTCATAAACATTGGGGTTTTTTTGGTTTCCATCAATAAGAGCTCGGAGTGACATGTTTCAAATATTTGATAATAATTAGCAAATGCTGGCTATGAGGAAAGCTGCATTAAACATAGCAAAAATAGCCTTTTGAAATCTGATTCTTCTTTTTGATACATGTTCTATTTCAATTAATTAGCAGCTGAACGGTCACTAGAAGCATTCCCTACACACCAGCAAAATGTGAGCCCTAACTTCTAACAAGTTAAGATGTTTCAGTGGAGACCAATAGCAGGAGGCTCTTACCTTTTATTGGGAGGAACTGGGGACTCACTGAGCAAAGGCAAGCTGTGGCTCCCGGTGCTTACTGGCGTGCTGCTGCTCACCCCACCTGGCTTGTCCCTCGGCGGTCCTTTATCTGGGGTGTGACGGTTGTGAGACACCCTGGGGCTAGATGTGCTGTTGTTCCCCGTCAGCCCGTTCCACTGCTGACCCAGCTGCGCCATCATGTCCTCTCCACAGTGGTCGATGCCCACGTTCATCTCTTCCAACTTCTGGATGGATCTAGACAAAGACAAGCTCTGTCGTAGCACCCGGCTTGCGTTTTATTCCTTGCTGACATCAAATCCTGCAGGAATGACACCCTCACCTGCTGAGGAAGGTTTCTGTGAGGTTGTGCTGGGCTCCATCCTGGGGCTTCACTCCCCCCTCCAGCAGCATCTGCTGGTAAAGCTGCTTCTGCTGCTGCTTCTGTTCCAGATGTTGCTGAACGCGGAGCCGCTGCCTGTAATACTCCTGGATGTGCTCAGTGGAGTCACGACGCTGGACACACACAAGGACACAAGCTATTAAAATGAGCCCCCCAAAAAAATCCAAACAGTTGAATTGTTTCTGCAGAAAATGTAGAAATCCCTGAAACTGTATTTTCTATTTTGCCAAAGCAGGCCCTGTAGGCTGAATAATTCATAGTGCCTTTCACTGTACTGTGCTTCAAAGCTCGGAAGTGTCCACACACACACACACACACACACACACACACACACACACACACACCAGATTATAAAAGGCAAACTCGTTCCCAGAGCCACTGCTGACAACTCTTCAACTCCCAAGGCCTTGTCCTCCATCATCCACCCCATAAAAAAGTTTTCAAGGAACTCATTGCATTGAGTCAACAGTATATTATCCTTCAGGCCTCTCACCACTTTTCATGCACACACACAAACACACACACGGTGATATAATCTTAAAGTACTATGCTCTTCTAGATGGGACCTGAAATGTATAAAGATGAGCGATGATGAAAGCAGGAGGCCATCTTTGGATGTGGCTGCATATCAAAGCAGATTATGTGTTTCCAGTGTCCATGAGCTCCACCTCGCTACACTGGGACAGGGGGCAGCAAGGTGCCAGTGTCCTATGTGGACGTGTGGTATAGAATTCAGGCAGGATTTATAATGCAATAAAGGCGTTAAGACCACGCAGTTCAGGGGTTCAGGGGGAATTCATTCTGTGTCTTTAACTCCAGACTGAAAATCTTTCACTGACTTTGACTCAAGTGACCAGACAGATAACTGTTGCTTTTTCTTCATAACAGTCGAGAAACAACTTTGATCAGAGAACCCGGAGGTGAAGCCTGCCATTCATTCACTTTCATCTTTAAACAGCAGATGACACTGGCTGGTTTCAGGCTTAAAGTCTGCTGCTTACGGCCTGCAGTTCATACCTCATGTGTTTCTGTGCTGCACGGTGGTCCACCGTCTTTTCCAGGAGTCAGAGGTGTGCGTGTGGCGTTTGGGCCATCCAGCCCTTGTGGGTGCTTCCTATAGTTAGGAAGACGTATCAATCAGTTTATCTGACTTTATATCTCAAGTCAAAAACATTTTATCTATAAGGGTTATACAAACAATAATAGCAAAGTCAAAGTAAAAACCTCTTAATTAACCTGTGATTAAAGATTAGTCCATTTTTGTGTTAGCTACAATAATATTTCTGCTGTTTTGCATAAAATCCATTAACTATGATCTCATATACGTGCATATCACATCAACACTGATGCATTTTTGCGCCTAGTTGTACAGCTTGACTACATCCAACAGGTGGGGCCAACATCCTGTCTCAACCTTAAAATTGTGACATTTTATTTGCAGTCACCTTGTAAAACAAACTAGTAACAGTCTGGCAGACATCTATCCTAAATATATACATTTTTAAAAAGTATAATAACATACATTAGAGGGATTTTAAATAAAGAAAAGGTTTTACATAATAGCCTGCGTGATTAGTTGTTTGTATGCAGGATTTAAATAATGAACCTTTGCATGGACAGGTCAAGTAGCATTTTTATTCTGGGGTTTATAAGTTTGATTCGACTGCGTAGTTACTTTTAATTAGAATGCTGAATGAGTGCAATTTCTCTCCCTGACACCAGGGAAAGTTCAGTGTTTATTTTGCAAAATAACATTTATATTTACTCCCAACAAAATGTACGAAATATCCCTTTCCAGTTTCTTTGACTTTACCTCTCAGGTGAATCGTCCTGCTGATGCACGTTATTCTCCACGAGGCTCCGGCTGAGAGCGAACTTCATGTTTGTCTCCAGGCCTCTCTTGTCCTGGGCCGCCAAACCGTGAGACAGGCCGTCCAGAGCTGGGTTGAGGGATCTCGACATGTAGGTGTCGGCCGAATGAGGTCTTTGACGAAAGGGTGAGGTAGGGCACGGGGACAGACGGTTGATTAATGGAGTAAGGAGGTCGGCGTGGCCGGCTTTGCTGGGCTTCACCAGCCGGTCCACGTGGATGTTGAGGGTCTTCTGCTGGAAGGCGCAGGTGAAGGCACCCGGGGAAAGATTCTGCAGCCAGGAGAGCAGCGACAAATCCAGCTCGTCACAGCCGTTCCCACACAGCAAATCCACGCCAAGCAGCACCTCGCCCTCTGTGATCTCCTCTCCTGTTGCTTTACTCTACAAAACAGAAAAGCTTCTTAAAACTTATTCTGTTTTTTCGGAGACACAAATGTGTGAAAACCAGACAGAGTTTGTTTTTTTAAACAAAAAAAGTAATAGGTTACTTTGCAATAAAACCCTTTTTTAGTGGTTTTGAACACCTCTACAGGTTTGAGCCTTTTATCAGCCACTTAAGCCTAACTGTAACCCTTTTCACTAATAGCGCATCAGATTACCTGACAGAACTCTACACAGCACTCATAAAGGATCCCTTTGATTAGCAGCTGGAAAAGGCGGTTCCCGCTAGCCCTGAAGCCCGCCTCACTCAGCTTTCTGTCTGCAGGGATGAACTCGGCTACCATCGCGCAGGCCTCTTCGAAGCAATGCACTCGTGCCGTGCTTGGGTTCCAGTCTTTGAACTCTGCGTGATGGGTGAGGCGTGGCAGTGTGAGGAGGAGACACAGCTTGCTGTAGTCCTCCTTGGTTGGGCAGAACTCCTCCAGACTGTGCAGGCACTTCACTGCCTCTTGCATGGTGATCTCTAGCTGTAAAAGCAGAAAAATTCAGGCGGACCAGACAGTGATTATATTTTGGGGTGCTCAATACAGAAGCCCACTGGTGTTTTGACAGATAAAGGATGACATTAGCTGTTCCTTACAAACACAGATTATCACACAATAGGATGGGAGTGAGTAAAGCCCCCTGTGAAACTGGCTTTTTACCAGCTTAAGGAGATACCAACCCACCTGTCAATTTTACTTCTCTGTGCTTAAATAGAGAGCTTATGTGGCCCGTCACAGACTGTTTTTGTTTTTTTGACACGGGTTCGCTCTAAAAAAGTAGGCATCATCCAAAAAAATAAAGCAAATCATAGAAAGAAACTGTTGCTAAACTAGTATCTCAGAATTTATTATTATTATAATTATTGTTTTTAGTCAAGATTAAGATTCTCTTTACCGCAGAGAATTTACATTAACGTAGAGCTTTATAATCACAGGCTGCTATACTGAGCAATGAGCAGCTGCTAGGAAACATGCATCTAGTTCATAATACATTTCAAAGACATACGTATATATAAAAGTACACATACATTTAGAGGGTCTTCAGCAGCCGACATGGCATTATTAACACACAAGGCTTCCAGAAACTTCTGCTTAAATATGATGTAGCGAAACCTGGAAACACAAGTGCAAACGCGCTTACAAACAAGTACGCTTAAAAATGTTCTTTGTTGTGTGGAGACCGGTACGAAACAGCCCCATATAGCTTCTCTCACCTTTTCTTGTCAAACTTGTCCATTCCTTCTAACGGTTGAATGAACTGCATCACCTCCTCCCACTGGCCATCCAGAATGAGTTGCCTGATTAAAAACAACAAATGAACAATTTAAGAATCCTGTGAAAACCTTCTCTCTATCACGCTTGTGCCATATGAGTGTGTGTACCTGAGGAAAAGCATATCATCAGAGTATAGTCCATTGATAACACCGCTTTCCTTCTCCAGAGCCAGCATGCTAATGTGCAGCTTCCTGGAGTTGAGAAAGTCCAGGATCAGCTTGATCACCTCAGCCTCCTTTATGTTGATCGTCTCCTCTGCTGTCATGTTGCAGATCTTTTGGGGGCAGCTTATAGCTGGCTGTACAACCCCCCCCCCCCCCCCCCCAAAAAAAAAAAAAAAAAAAAAACAGAGAGAGAAGGCAGAAGCCTGTTAATGGAAAGGTCACAGCAAAAGAAGAAAGACATATGCTGATTTTCCCAATCTTAAGGAAATGATTCTAATTGTAATATTACTACTGTAGTAAGTGAAAAGAAATGGAAAAATAATCTGTCAGCATGACTCTTTGGCCTTAAATTGCAAGAAATAAATGTGTAAAATTACAGAAATTCTGGTGGCTCATTAGCCAAACTGTCCTCTAATTATAAAACAAAGTTTTTGTTTATTCATAGAAAATGTCTCTTTTTCCTGTGGATCCATTTAAAGAAAGACATTTCTTTATTCAAGTGTTAACTTATTACTTTAATTGCTTTGCTGTAGTGCAGGGGTAGGCAACCTTTCTGATGATGAGTGCCATCTAAAATTTCCTCAGAAGTCAATGTGCCATATGATTGCATTAGCAATAAATTTAATAACGCTCTATATTAACAGTTACACACTATATAGAACAACTTTATAGAATTATATTTGTTCGCAGATGTTGGCAGCTATCAGCGAATAGTTATCAGATCATTGATCAGTTTCATGATTGAAGTAGCAACAAGAGAGGGAGGGGGAGAGAATGAGAGAAGAAGAAACAGCTGCAGCATAAAGACACAGAATAACTCCAGCTTTGTGTCTTTTTCCATTCTAGCTGAAGTACGGGACAAACTGTGCTCCTTTTCAGCTCAATACGAAACGCGTAATATTTTCTCTGAATACGGGACGATTCTGTTTTTTACGGGACGGTTGGCAACTCTACTAACTAACCTTATAAATAAAATAAAGTTCACAATCAGTAACATCATAGCACCCACCCAGCTGTATAGAAACTCTGTCATGCTAGCTAGTACGCAGTACGAGTTATTGTAACTGACTGTAAAAAGTCAGCACAACGAAAATAAACTACACCTAAACTTGGTTTATATCTGACCCAGATAGACTGCAGGTCATAACTTCTTACCTGAAGTTCAGTTCACCTGACACTCGGACCTGCGGCCCCCTCCGGTCTCTCCTCCTCCTGCCTCCCATTTCCCTCATCTACCTGCTGGCCTCTGTGGAAGCTCCGCCATAGCCACCACCAAACAACTGAGTTCTTTTTACACATCGGCCAGCATCTGGCCAATCCACCACCTTTCATTGTTTATGCCGTTACAAAAAAAACGGGCAAATGCCCGGTATGCCCGATGGCCAGTTCAGCTATGGTTGTGCCATCAGTTAACCCTTGGCACGCGTGCCCAGGGTTGCCAACCCCTGGTGTAGTGTAATTGGCTAAGGAGGAGTTCTTTTTCTGTGAGAAAAGCTGTAAAACATATAAAAATACAGTTAAAAGTCCAAAATGTATTCCATCTTTCACATTTTCCAAAGCCAATCTAACCTTTGGGCCTTATATTTGACATTTTGGTTCATGCATTCCCAAATGTTTCACACCTGTTTGCAAAAAATACATGACAAACAAAAACGGAGGTGAATTCCAGTTTTTATCATTCTCGATCTGTACACCAACACAACAGCTTTGAAATACATTTTTTTAGATCCAATTGAAAATGTAACTGGAAAACAATCACTTAATCATAAACCATTTTTTAAAATTATTTCTATTTTTCCAAGCTTTACTGCAGCTCTAATCAGCCGTTGTTTGTTCATGTGTCTTTCTCCCCTTGGGTTTGCTTACACCAAGTGAAATTCATACTTGAGAGAATACAGATCAGCTGGTTAAACTGGCCACTGCAGAATATTCTACTTCTCTACCTTCAAAAACTCCTGGGTTGCTTTTCCAGCATAATTTAGGCCACTGTCCGTCAGCACAATGAAGCATGGCAAGTTATCTACACTTCAGAATTCATCTCTCTGCTTACGTCCTCTCTCACATCACTGGACTCTGTGAGACTCATCACACTGTCTGTACCATGGTTAACAGATAATGCTACATGTTTTTTCCTTGTGTCACTCCAATTTCCAGATCAGTATACTGTTCGAGGTTATTAGATGTTTTCTTTCTTAACACCTAGAGAACATTATCCTTCTCATTGATGATTCTGGTGCCAACTTTTACAAAATGCTAATTTTTGCACTTTAATTAAATTCTTACTCTAGTCTATTATGATGGTTCAAGTAAGTTCATAGTACTCCTTTGCACTTTTAACCTCGGTCACTAAACTGTAGTTTTCTGTGTTGTCCCTTTTGCTGGAGGCTTGCTGGAGGCTTTTAAGGGCATCTGTGGCGTTTCTGCACATATGCATAATGTCCCTAAATGGCTCATAGTTTAAATACTGGAAAATATCAAAGATGCAGTTCCAAGGTTGGGTCTTTAAATGGTTAATCAGTGCAACATCACACAGGCAGCTACAGCAAAGACATGGAGGGGTCTTCATTACGTCTGGTGCACTCGCCCTGTATGTTTAAGAAAGCGCATAGAAAGGCTGGGAGAGCAGCTTATGACGCCGCCCTGTTCCCTCCACACACAGACACAACATCCACCCAGCTCCGGGCCGGGATGTGAGAGCAGGTCTGCGGCCCAAACCTGACAGCCTCAGCACTTTATGTGTCCTCGGACACACCTTGTTTATTCGACCACGGCAGCCAGTGACGACTATTAACACCACTGGACACAAATGCAGGGCAATAGACGACAAACATGCCAATCATTGTCTCCCTTACTGGGGACACACCGTGCTAGACTACAGCGCAGTGCTAAACACCGCCTTGAAACAGTGCCAGCATCTCACCTGTCAGTCAGTCTGCGCCTACAGCCCGCCGCATTAAAGCCCGCGGTCTCCAGATGTAGCGACGTCCACGAAGAAGACGGCAGGGAGGACGTATTTGACTGCTGAAAGGCTTTTCAGCGTTGCCAGAAAGCTCCTTTCTCCTGCCTCGTTTCTTGTACACAGCTCGCGGTTGCCATGCGGACGTAGCCGCAAACCACCAATCAACTGTAGCAACGACGCCCAGCGGTCACACCTACAGCACGGACGCGACAACTTTCAAAGGAAATTCAGGGAGATAAAAAAAAAAGGATAGGATTTATTTTATTTTATTTTAAGAAATAAGATAAATAACAAAGAAAGAAGATAAAAATGCTATTTTCTTTGAACATCTGTAAGACGAGTTGCTGTCAAGCTAATATATACATTTTTTTTTTATCAGAAAGTTGGGCATCTAATTAGAATATATAAAATGGTTTATATATATATTCACTCAAAATGATGAAAAAAGTCGCCGAACCCTTTTAAAATTACCCTTTGAGTTCCCTTGTTTAATGGCAATTTTTCATTAATGTAGTCATTAATTACATTTTACTGGCCATGGCTAAAATAATTTGTTAAGCAAGACAACAATTTGTATTCTTTCTAGTCAAATAATCACAGTTTTATTAACAGCCTTAGTAACGACACTGGACCCCTTAATGATCTGTTTTTGGGACTGATTCATAAACTAAGTTAAAATTACTTTATGCTCCCATTTACAGTGGAGCCTTTGGCCACTGAGGTACTCGGGGTCAGGTAAACTTGCTCCTGGAAATCCAGCCTCGTTACTTTAGCTAAATATATAGCTTTCACTGGAATCAGTTTTTTCCCCAGATGTTATCACTTTGATCCTTTGAGCACTGCATACATTCATCTAAACAAGTTCATCTAAACACATTAACTACTATGCCATTATCTAAGAGGTACTCCATCTCATTATAATTGTAGAACATTTTCTGATGAACCACCTCTGAAAATGTTATGATTTCAAATTTGGACTAGACTACCCATTGATCTATTTGTGTTTACGTGGCACAATTTAGCTTAATTGTTCAATCCAGCATGAATTCTTCATTTTTCTGTCAAAAAGTATTTTACATGTTTCACTTTGCATTTCTGTGAAATGCAACTATAGCATTCCAAAAGTGTCACCAGTTCTGTTTTGCTAATGGAAACTTTTGGTATTTACGTGTGCTCAAATATGGAGCCATTGTTTTTTTTATGTATTTGTCCCAAAATACAGACATTCATGTTTATGTTAGGGAAGACCAGTGAACATTTCAGCCTTTTATCTTTAATAGGTTTGGAAATATTCATGTTCCAACATTGCCTCAGATTTCAAAGTGTGAAAAAACAAACCAAAGAATTTGGACCATAACATTTTATGCAAATGGCCCATGATGATTTCAGATGGAATGACCCTAATTAACCAGGTTGGGCTTTGAAACCTTGAAAACACCAATAGTCCAGTTCCAGTGCCATATCTTAGAAATATATATATATAAAAGAAAGAACCCTAAGACTAATATTTCCAAAACTGTTTCATGGTTAAATATTATCCTTCCATGAAAAGAGTTTGCTTCTATTAACAACCCCCTCTTTACATATCCTTTTAAAAATACCCTCATTTGCAATCAACACCACATACATGCTGATGTCATGCTTTATTTTATTTAATGCAAAATGAAAAAGAAAAAGAAAAATGACACTACATGTTCAGCCACATGTTGAATGAGGGCACAGCGTCTGACGAAACAAAAACAAAGTCATCATAGTGAATAAGTTGCTCACATGAACACACTGTACAATATCATTACAGTTTAAATAATAATCTTCTTTTTAACCTTGGCCTTAAAACAGCCAAATGCAGGCAGACCGAGCTTTCTGCTGACACATCCTTCCAGTAAAGAACATTGAAACACTTCTTCCCCCAGTCGTACTAGATTACAATTTCAAAAACACGTACATGTCTCTTTTGGTCATAAATACCCCCCACCCGTCCCACGCCCCAGTTAAAAACAAAGCACCACGTTGGCAGATTTATTTTTTTTGGGAAATCGTACCTGCAAATGGTGTTGGATTTGACATTCAGTGGCAAAAGTAACACAACGCTGACGCTGGTTAAACCAAATGGCGAGACTCTACCCGTATGCAGCAACAAGGATCTACCTGCCCTATTCTGCCTTGCATTATTGTGTGAATTTCATCCTAGTGTTAATAGAAAAAAATAAATCTAGCAAAATTACAATGTTACTATAAATTCACAACGTGCTGCATTTATAGATGATGGACAAAAATGCTGCTAACACACACGCTTTAGTTGTTCAGGTAGAACCCGTTTCTGTGGTGAAAGACGCACAGACATGTTGAAAATCACACAAACACTTCATAATGTGGCCTTTTTAATAAACTGGGAGAAACTAATTTAATGCATCACTTACCTTCTAAATAACAGAACATATTTTTTGCAACTATGAGAAATCTAGCATGTGCTATATTCTAGCTATTCTTACTTAATTTTGGTGGGCCAAAAGTGGCTTATAGCTGGGTGCAGATATGATAATAAAGAGTCTGAGTGTGCATCTTGAATTTAATGTTAACATTTCATCGTGACATAAAGAGAAATACTTTGTAGGTGTCATTATAGCTTGGATATCAGTCCTGATCCAAGTGGCCAGGAGTGTGATTGTACAATATCTTAGTATACTGCAAAGAACCCTACAAGTTGTAGTCGGCAGCATTTCATAATAAAAAATAAATAATACTGAGCAGTTTCATTTGTTCACAAACCTGCTGTGAACCAGCAGCGAGGTGATCTACAACACTGGTTCCCAATCTTTTGGGCTGAAGCAATGCAAATAAACCAGAAACCTGACATTGTACTCGATAGCACAAACTGTCTGCACGTGTCCTGACCTACAGGTTGAGAACCAGTGATCTACAGTAACGTCCTGCATTCATTAAAATCACTTCCTCAAAAACAGGGGTTCTGAAAAAGCTGGAACCGCTTTGCTTTGTTGAGCTGAACACACATATCCTGTGTGGCTAACGCTAGCTGTATGCAATCAGGCTTTTTTTTTTGGCCCTTTGGAGTTTACGTACTTTAATGTACAAACTGTTTTACTCACACAGGTGAGAAAAGAAAAAAGAGGTTCCTTCCAAATACAAAAGAGGTTATCGCTTTACAGTCACTCTTACACTAAAACAAAACGTGCGTAAGGCCACACTTCAACAGGGTAGTGCGAACAAAAGTCAGTCTATACATGAATTGAAAACATTCAGAGCTTCAGTGTACGGAGTAAAATGTCCCGGCATTCATACTGTCTCCTTTTTTTTCTTTTAATGTTTGGCACATAGAGATCAAAAACATCAGTCACACGCGCTCTCACACACTGTCTCAAATCTCTTTTTCAAACACAGACATGATTACGTTTACATCATTCCTCGACAGTGTCGTACATTCCAGCTGTTCGTGATCTTTAAAGTCTTATCACTTCTGGTCCGAATATGAAGAATAAACAAGGACGGGAATGCAATGAGGAGAACAAACAAAACAAAAGATAAATACGCATTCATCTAACTGGCATTGCAGGTGTTTGAATCTTCATGGATATGTACACTGAAGTACTAACCGAGACTGGTTATGTTCAAAGAGGGAAAATGAAATGTTCGGGGTATCAAGTCCCATTAGGACTGGGCAGGCACTACTTTTTTAGGGGTGGCTGGCTTCTTGGTTTGCCAGAGGTGGTTGTGGATTGTCACTGCGTCCACGCTGGCTGACATGGTCTTAGCTGGTATCTGACTGAACTGCTTCTTGTCTGAGTTGTACTTGTAGAGGCCATCAATCATCTTGCGTGTGATGCTCTTGGGGCCGATGCCCGTCAGCTTGTTGATCTCTTCGGTCTCGGGGCAATAAGTGTAGAGAGCGCGAAACTGGCATCCGGCATCTCGGAACAAAACCAAGAAGTTGTTGGCTTCTGATTTCTCCATTTCCTGTCAAGATCAGGGGAGTAAATGTGGTTAGATAAGCAGGTGACATATGCTTAAGGACACTTGATGTGCTATGTAGATATTTTTTCCTATTTATAAATCTGTGACTTAAAATATCAACAGGATATACAGCTTACAAAACACTCATGATACATGAATTATGAAGTGGCTATGATCTCTGCAGAGATTATGCCAAATGCTGCATAACTAATCAGATAGTGCCTTACAGTGCGAATGGATAATGAAACATACTGCAAAGGCAAGCCAAGAGTTACTCAAGGCAAAGAAATGGGACAGTCTTCAAAAGGTTTGCACTACAATCACATCTTGATTGTTTCAAATCCACTGTGATGGTGTACAGAGGCAAATCTACAAAAACTCTGTGTCTCTGAATTTAAAGACCACTTTGTATGAAAATGTACACTAAACATACACCTCAAAGAGAGTCAAAGGTCCCATGTCAGTTTTAGTGCAACTGGAAGTATAGTTACGAAGGACATGTACCTCCAAAATCTTGTTCTTTTGCCCCTCGTTGACCTTCCCTGCAAGGCAGCAGTGTGCCAGAGCATTTTGGATGATGTGCTTGTTAGATTTGGCGCTGGGCTCCTTGTACAGCCTTGGTCCTGAAAGAAAAACGGAGGCAGGGAGATCAGGATGGGACTGTTGCCATAGCAACCACTCCAGTGATGTCAAAGGAAAGACTTGTTTGCTTGGTTTTACTCTTTCTGCTGCTGAATCGTGTATGACGATTGCTAAGGGTAGGGTTACCAGTTAGTCTGACAGAGGAATGTGAGCTATTTGAATCAGAAACAACTGTTTATATCATTACTTTGAACTGCAATCAGTACAAAAGGAAACCCTGCTTCAGACAATGAGATCAAGATAAAAAATTAAAAAAACTAAAAACAAATTTCCAATGGATAGAACAAAGATCTAATTTAACAACTCTATGTTGTGAATATTTGCCACTTTTAATATGTGTATAAACTAAGACGTATACTGAGTTAACCTACCAGTGTACTCTGTATTTGATGTAACAGAAGAGGTGGTGGATCCATTTTCCCAGTCCTTTTCTCCATTCCTGCTGCTGGAGCGACTGGGGGACAGGAAACCATCAGCAGAGTCAGGCCTAGAAAACACACACACACACACACACACACACACACACACACACACACACACACACACACACACACACACACACACACACACACAGAGCGTTAGTTTACCTCTCTGGATGTGTGCTGATCCTGAACACTCAGCACAGCATACTGCAGGCACTGCTATTCAGTTCAGTTTGGTCATCAAAAGAAAGGACTTGGTTTGGGTTTTAGCTGTGTGACAAAGTCACGATAACCAGGGCAGCAGCAAAGCTTCCAAGCGCAGGCAGTGAATACAATTTGGTGCATTAAGCTCAGTAAAAAAAGGTCAGATACATTTTTGTGCAGGATTTGGCATTTACTTGCTCTCACTGTAAGACTCTTTGCATTTGGAGTATTTTAACTTCACAATATTAAATCAAATGCTGCTTTTTACATGGACACCACCAAATTACATGATCTGTGCCATGCATTTGTAAATATAAGCAAAGCAAATGCACAGTAAGAGCAATTAGGCCAACTTGTGCAACTAAACTGACCATATTAACAAGTCATTTCAGCTTTCCTTGAATAAAAAAATGTGTTTATGACTTGATAAGATGGATGCTCTACCTCGGGTGTGCATTGGGTTTGTCAAGCAGTGGTTCTGAATAAATCACCTGGTGTTTTATCAGACGTAAATAACCAAAGCAGGTGTGGACATTGGTGAGAACAGCACAGCAGAAGGGTAAGCAGGAAAGAAAAAAGTGATTGTTTTGTGATGGTGATACTGAAGGAAGCATAGCGGACCTGCTTTGAAGTTAGTTATGAGTGTCTTAACAAAAAAACATTTGCTTTTGCTTAAAGTGCTTACTCAATCCCTAACAAAACCCATTGTGGTCTAAAGGGTTTTCAGTGCAGGATTGGGCTCAGGACAGCATGAATTGCCTTTAAGATTTCACCGTCAACCAGAAAAACTAACCTTCTCCTTCTCAGTTTAGGAGAGCCCAGAAAGTAGAAGAGACCGCTAGAGGCTAAACTAGAACTTCTGACGTGTGAAACAACATGAAAGGAAAGCGTTAAAAGGGAAGACTGAGAGAAAACAGGAAAAATGTTAGATCTGAGAGTTAGAGTTAGTCTGCTGGTCCAATTAAATGCACATCACGGCAGGTGTGAAGGATAAAACTCCTACTGTAACACCGGAGAGCACTTCAGCACGTGCTCTGCCTGAGAAGGCAGTGCGAATTTACTCTGTACTATATATCCGGCATGGATTTAAGGCTCTCACAGCAAGTAGAAAAGGTTAAAACAGTAAAATTATTTACTGCTGAATGGAACACAAAAATCTAAACCAAGTGTTAAACCTTTGTTTCATTTTGGGGGAAAAAGAACCCAGTAACATCTCACCTTGCTGCTCTCTTCTCAGAGTGAACGCTGTCGTTGTCTCCCAGGTTGAGTGAAGCGAGGGACAAGCTGGAGACTGAAAAGACACGCTGGCGTGAACCTGGATGTGAGATAATCACACGTGGCACGACACAACACGACACGATTACACCACAGCACGAATGAAAACACCACCGGACTGTCCACGGTGTTTTGTGCCACCTGCGACAGCATTAGAGCCTCAGTGCTGCGACTGAAATGTCTCACAACCACAAATACATGCAAAACCGACTAATATGATGCATAATTAAACACATATTCAGTAAAATCAGATCATATAATGCTTTTTTAAAAATATACATATATCACACATGCGTACACTGATGCTGCACTGCTTCCTTCAACGTGAGGTTTTAATTTGTTATTTTAGAACAATTTTTCAGTATACTAATTATTATTATTATTGCATTAATATCAATGCCATATATTAGCTTGATATTTTTACTATATAAAACAGCATTTAAGGAAACATCAGGAAGAAGGCAACCCTCAGCTGGCTGCTTAACACAGTCTAAGGTGGCACAATGCACTGCAGCAGCGAGACACTGATGTGACAGACGAGATGGCATTGACCTCTCTAAGAGAGGGGGTCATCTCCATGGTTACCTGTGGCAGCCCTCACGGGGGTTTTGGGTGAGTCCATGCTGTCGCGATGGATAGACTTCGGTCGCCCTCGCCTCTGTTTGGCCCCGGCCGCGGGTCGAGGTTTAATGACGGTGTCCATGTCCTCCATCAGCTTCAGCTGCTTCCTCCGGAGGTACTCCTGCTTGATGAACTCCTTCCTGGCCTTGTCCTCCTCCTTCCTGACACGCTCCTCTTCGGCTTTCAGTCTGAACAGATGCAGGGATGGAAGGAGAGTTAGCAATAAGATACTTTGAAATGCTAAATTCACCATACAAGAGACAGCTGATCGATTGGTAAATATTGTACTGCACTGCTATTAAAAAGAGACTAGTTATTTGGCAAGATGTTGTACGTTAATCAGGTCTATAAGTCTTAGATATATTAAGTAAATATTGGGACATAATGGGCTTCAGAAAGCTGTAATGTTACTATTACTATCTTGTGATGTTTCATAAATGGACAGAATGAAGAAAATACATGGAAGATAATACAAAATCGAAAAAAATATGAGGAAAAAGTAGGAAAAAGATTCTAGTAAAGCATCAAATAAAATCTCAACAAACAAGTTAAATTTTTTTTCTCAGATGGACACACCGAGCTTCCTCTTTCTTCTGCTCCAGCTCAGCTTCCAGCTGCATCTTCCTCTGCTGGCTCTCCTTTTCCCTTCGCATCCTTTTCTCCAGCAGTGCAGCCCTCTTCTGCGCCATGTTCTCCTCTGCTTTTCCATCCTCCTGTAGGAACACAAGGCAGCTGGGTTAAAGTGTGTGTGTGAGGTAATGCAAGCTGCTGTGTCAATTTATGAATATTATACGTTTAGCTGTTTATCTGTTTTTCATCAAGCAAAGTTGACCTTCTGTGATTGTGATGCAAATCCAGAGCTGGCAGAACCGAGTGTCATTTTGATACCCAGTAAATCCTTTTTATTGTTGTTTTGTTCAATCTAATCTGATATAATGAAGAGATGACTCTAAACCTGGATTGTGGAAAGGTCAACGTGCTTTTGTAATATTAAATGAGGCATTCAAAAGGGCTTGCAGAAGCCACAGAACAGAGGAATTTCTCAGGGCCAGAAAGAGCACATTCCTTTGAAGGCTTTCTAAACACTTTATTATGCAACAGACGCTTTGTTTCATGTCCCTGTGGTTAACGCTGTAATATCTGAGTTCAGACTATAAATATAAACACACGTGACGAAATGAATTTGAATTCAGCTGATTCTAATGGTGGCACAGCAAACTTCTAATACAACTCAACTACAAATCTGATTCCTGTAGAGGTTAATTCATGTGACCGCTCATTGCTCATCCCTCTGTATCCGCCCTCGTTTTCTAGCCGACCCATCTTCAGCCCCGTGTTTCCACAGCTGCGCCTGAATTATTCACAGCAGCCCCAGTTTTGTGACCCACATTGAGGCCCAGACAGCAGTTAGCAGCAGCCTTAGAAGCTATAAAGGGGAAGATGATACTATCCTCAAACAGCATATATCCTGTGCTACTTATCATCTTCACCTAGGAACAAAAACTGTTTCCCTATGAAAACAATCATTTCTGCCCAATTAAAAATATGTCTGTAGGTTTTTTAAATTTGTTTTCCCCTCAGCGACACGTTTAAATGCCACTCAGGTTGTGTGTGTGTTAATTTTTGTGATTTAGCCTACCTTGAAAAAGAAACCGCGGCACAGCTTCTGTTCATCATCTAGGCTTTCCGCATCCCCCTGCTGCATTTCCAGGCTTTCATCCAGAGTTGGATCCTCTAGCGGTTTCACCACTGACAGAGGAACCTCAATCAAACTGCTTTTGGCTTGGCCAGACAATTCTGACTGGAAAGGGATCTCTGTTGGCATCACCGTGAAGGTCTCTACCACAGGGTGGGCTAGAACCTCAGGGAATGTTGACTCTAAAGTAGGTTTGAGCTCTACATCTGACTTCTGAACTTTCTGGTAATCTGTTTCCATGTCAGTGGTCTTGGATTGGTGGGGAGCTTCTGTTTCCTGGGTTTGGGCATTAGTACCTACTTCACTTTGCTCTTTTTTGTTCTGCAGTTTTGGGGAGCTACAGGGGGAACCGGCTATACCCACAAGCTCTCGCTCTGGGGAAAGGAGGGAATGTATTTCCTTGTTTTTATCTGCAACTGGAGCGACCGTCTCCAAATTGGCGGTTGCTGGTTTCTCCCCCATGTAAACGAAGGAACTTGCCAGGGGCTGGCAGGGAGAAAATCGCCGTAGCCTTGGGATGCTATCGACAGACTGCGGCGCGGTTAGGACGCGACTGTAGGGGGCCAGCTTGAGCTCGCTGGGTCGAGCGGTGCGAGGATTACGTGAGTGGAAGGACGCAGATTTCCGTTTGATGCTGGTTGGAGAGCGATGGGTGGAACGAGGGGAGTCAGCCGGAGAAGAGGGTCCCGAGGATCGAGTGACGGCTCCGGCTCGACCGTGCTTCTGTGGCGAGGGGTTTGTATGTGGAGGAGGGATGACCCACGCCTGCTGCTGTTTTTGCTCCCTCATGGCCATGATTACTTCTTGCTGCTGAGCCAATCGCTGCATCTCAGTTTGGAGGAAGGCCAAAGAGTGGTTGAGTTTCTCAATTGAACGTGTATACTCTGTAAGATCCACTTCTGTCAGCTGAGCGTGGCTTTGTCCGCCTTCCTCACCTGCACCGGGAGATTTTTGCCAACAGGAAGCCGTGCTGCTTTGCTCTGCCCCGTCAGGTGTGTCTGCCTTGTTCCTCCCAAATTTAAAGGTGGGACTTGTACTTGCTGACTTTCCTTCTCCCTCAGTTTTTCCTCCCTCTTCTCCACTTGCTGCACCGTCACCTTTTCTCTTTACCACGTTTAGGAATGCTGAGTGGCCCATCTTTTGCCGATGCCTTGTGAAAGCTGCCTCCACTTTCTTCTTCTGTGCCTCAATAGCTTTCCGTTTCTCCTCGAGCCTCATCCGCAGCTGCACCATCTCTGTAGCCATGACCTGAGCGGGGTCATTGGGTGGAAGCTGGACAGGTGTGGGTGACGGCTGTGAAATAGGGGGCGGTGTGGTTTGTTGGCGGACCGGGCTGTGCTCAGGGGTCGGGGCCCATGAGACAGATAATGGGAGCCCAAATTCAGAGCCCTCCGGAGTGGTCTTCAGGGAGCTGCAGCTGCCCCTTCCTGAGTCTGGTGCTGATGGATTAAGCTTCTTCATCTTCTGCTCAGCAAAGCTAGTCATCTTTACTGCTGAAGGGGATTTGCTTTGACTGCTCGGGCAGGGGCTCGGCGTGTCCATGTCCAGCTCCATGTTCACAGAGCAGTCTTTCAGAGAGGAATCTTCATCCAGCATGTCCTCTGTTTGGATATGGATGCCAGTGTCCACTTCTGTGGTGTCCGTGGTGCTCAAAGGTCCTTTGGAGTCCACCTCTGACACTGGATCTAAAGCACCAACGCCGGCACCATGTTCCTGACTATGCAGAAAGAAACCATTGTTGATGCCCTCCACTGGTGGCCTGGTTGGGCTTTGGATAATCTGGAGGGCTTCCTCCATGGACGGAGTTGTTTCTGTAACTCCTCTGTGTCCGTTGGAGTACCCTTGCTTGCTCGGCTTCATGCCAGCAAGGCTGTCTGGGCAGCCTTCCTCTTCAATGCCGACACTCTGACCATTCACTGGCTGGAAGGACAGGTTGCGCTTCATTCCACGGGGCATGTGAAGGACCTTGAAACCAGAACCATCATCCGTGCTGACAGACCTGAACATGCCACGTGTGGAGGGAACAGTGGCAGGCGCAGACTCCTCTTTATCAAAGGGGATGTCAAAGGACACACCGTAAGGCCCAGATCTTAACACAAAAGACAAAACAAAAAACAACAAGAAATTGTAATTTAATTTAGCAGATTTGGTTAACAAATGATAAAAGGTTACACATAAAGAGGGCAATGATAACACTCACCTCTTCTCTTTTGGCCAGGTACCGAGATTGCCATCAACAAAGGACATTGAGGTTGACCTCTTGATCTCTCCTGTAAGACGCATATGATGAGTAATCACAACAGAATGCTTTTGTATATACTTTGTATGTATTTTCATAAATAAATATAATCACCTGAGTTTCGGGGCTGGGGCCGCAGGGGTAAACTTGAGAATGAGAGAGACAAACATGATGATGGGAACTGAGAATTTTCTGCCACCTGATTTCTTGTCATTGTAACTTGGTGCTAACATACCTGGGTCTTTCAGGGCTTGGGGGCCTTTCCATAAAACTCTTCTTAGTTGCCTTGGAGATGGGGATTACAGGGAAATTCTTCAAGAAGGATGAGGGCTCTGACATGATAAGACAAATAAAAATGATCAGACTGTGGTTTTTCAATAGACACAATGTAATATTGCATGATCCTTATCTGATTAATTTGTGTATGATTCAGAGAAAAAACATTACCATACTCAGTTACTGCTGCTTCGCTACAAATCGTGACACTAGCATGACTATAGCTACTTTAAATTTAATTGAAACGGCATTACATTTTAGGTTAGCTTTCCCTTCATCCATAGTTTACAATGATTTGTGTTTATTGGAATTGTGTATGTTGGAATGAACGTCTGACCATATGGTTGATTATGCATCTATGTTCGATCATGTACGCTTTAATGTCTGAATTTTATTCAAAACTGTGAAGCAATTTGTGTCTCTTTGAAAAATGCTATACAAATAAAGTTGCAGGGTTAGAATTTCACACTTGCCTGTGCCTTCGGTATCGAGCTTTCTTGGTTTCACAAATGACGGTTTGACCACCTCAAACCACCAAAACAGCTCTGCCATGAACACCAGGTAGTTATTCTGGGGAGGAAAACAAGAGCAAGATTAAAACCATTCAAAACACGTAAATGCTACAGCACAGAGAATAAAATCCGGATTAGTCCAAAAGAGCATGTGCAACTTCATTCAACTGCATTGTCTGATTTGTCCAGCAGGTGTCTCTGTTAAGCTGAGGTATCATAAACTTGTATTGTACCCAGTCTATATATGACTAATTAGTTGATAGAATATCCTCTTTAAGAGAAACATGCCTCACAGTTCAAACGACTGTAGAGTCATTTACAGGGAAATTATATTTTCTGTGTGTTGGCTCAGGTAATGTAAATGATGCTAAAGCAAATAGTACCAGTGCTAGTCGAGAAGCGATTAAGACATTAACCTCATTTACAAAATAGAGGTCACCTGCATCCAACCTGAATGAGACTGAGAGTCAGATCTCAAAGGGATTTAACACTGCTGTGCCAGGTCATGTCCACGTTTGAATCGGGTCAACATACACGAGGAGGTGAAACTGCTGGAGGAGAGTGCACTGCGCTGCAAAAAAACATCAATCTTACAAAGTCCCTGACTCAGCATTTCATTCTCCCAAAGCACTGTTGTTTGTTTCCTTATAATAATGGGAAAAAAGCTTATTCTCTAGAAACATTGCCTTTCTTCTGCACCCTCTTTCTAAATTCTTTCAATCTGTACAAAGAAATGACCAAATAACATGTCTCCAATCCAAACAGATGAGATTCATTTACAGTAATCAATTTCTGCTGAATGATCAGGCCAGATTGTACAGTTTTTCTTTATTCACTCACAGATGCACACAAATGCAAATGAGTGGAGTAAAGCACGACCTTGAGGAATCCCACCCTCTACCAGCTCTCAGTCCACGGTCTCCAGACAAAGACAAGTCATGAGCAGCATCTTTCTGTACCAGTCAAACACCAGAGCGCACGTGTCAACTGAAGCACAAAAGCACACCAGGAAGGACGGAGGCAATTAACACCAGCACCCTGGTTGGCTGGAGGGGGGGTGTTACTGCAGCATTTCACATGGTTTTGTTTCCCGTCTAATTCACATGCGAGCGTGCAGGGCTACAAGAAGACGAAAAGGTGTGTCTGCTGCAGAATGCTGCTCCGCTGGTGTGAGAAGCAGTGGAGCACATGGTTAACAAAGTCGTCAGAGTCGAGTAAAACAAAAAATGATCAACTTCCCATTTTTCAGCTCATATTTTTATTCTCCTGATGACTCTGGGATTAAAAAGCAAATTAATTACTAATGAACTCCAAATCAAATAGTGCTGGTTACCTTTTAGGTGTGTTCAGCATGTGAAGCACTCCTCAGAAGAAAGAAAAAGCAGGAAAAAAAAATGACTGAATGAGAAAGAGACAAAGATCTCCTGTCATCCGCCCTTCCCAGATTGGTGCCACCAGCTTACTTGTTCTCTCCTCCCATCTGTTCGCCCGACTACTACTGACACACCAGGTGTGAGTGTTTTTGCTTAATACCCCCCAGCCTCAGCACTCACACACACACACACACTCAGTCTGATCCCTTAAACCAACCACTGCACCACCACCACACCTATCTCCCCAGTGAATGGCATTACTGCCTCGTGGGTTGCCAGGTCTGCAGCATTGCCAAGTTCCCTGTCTGCAGATTTGAGTGTGTGCCGCTCAGAATGAAGTCAGATTGGTGATTACTAGAAGACTAGAAGATCAGAGCTGAGAGTGGTGGGGTGGGGGAAGCTAATCCACTTTGCGGGTATAGGAATAAACACCCTCCCCCTCCTCCCCTGTATGTGCCAAACACATACACAACAGTGAAACATTCAAATGCACAGGAAAATATATACCAACAAAGCACCTAGAAAAGATGTTATCCAGCTCAGCGCACGATGCGGCCTATAGCCACACAGTGAGCATTCAGAGGGAATTAATCTTAACAGTCACTGGGCCAGAGGGTTGATTAAAGGATCTACGTCCAGCAGCCAGCCAGACAGACTCACTCCAATCTGGAAAAACCACCCTTTGATCTATCGCCAAGTTTATCAGACAGCTGCCAGACCCCTATTGAAAGACGGTAGGAGAAAACATTTGGATTTTTAGAAGCGATTGCTCAGAGACACGTAGTATCGAACATCATATTACTTCCTGTAACCCTGCCACTCTTTACCTGACAGTGAAGATAAATTATACTAGACTGCAATGTGTGTTTACTACAGCCACGGCTATTATATGTAATCCTGTGTGCCACTTTAGGTCAAAGGAGTAAAAGTGCCATCCTTCACTGCTGACAGTCAGCTCATAAACAAATGACTAATTGAGAATCACGTTGAAGAGGGAGGTTATGAATTATTGTAAGTGTGTTAACTGCCTCCTCAGGACAACTACAGCATGTTTGCGAGGAACCTTGTGGTACAAAAGGAGCTGGTGAATTTCATTTATCTTCCTTGAGTCCACAGATAGCCACTATGATGTGTGAGGAATTAATTAAACATAGAGCCAGTAAATGGGAGCGGGTTGGGTGATTTAGTGGTCTGGTGTCCATTAGCAAAGAATGGCCTTAGGTAATGTATGTGATATATGGCTTTTGGGTTCCTTACAGAAAGGAAGAAAGTGTTAGTAAGTGTCTTACTAAGGTATACTGAACATAATGTCGAGTCAACCTGTCATCACCATACATGCAAATTTTGTGTACCTTTAGAGGAAAGAGTGCAGACTCTTAATCTTGGAGAGGGCTACATATTTACCAGAAAGAGACCTGGTGTCTGACATGAAGATATCAGGCAGACTAGTTTGGGGGTGTGTGGGCAATAAATGTTCCCACTGTAACGCTTCATGCTCTTTTCCAATTTTCTGCATCTGATTTCTTAGGAAGACTGATAACATCTATTAAACGATCTTCTCCAAACCAGCTAGAGTTAATCATTTAAGCTAAACTGTGGCATTGTCCAGGTTCTCTCTTTACTGCAATCCTATATTCTGATGTACTTTATTGTCACGTGTTATATCTTATGAATTATGACTATTTTAATGTGTTTTTAACTGTGATTGGAAACCACCAGCTCCAATCTCCGCTAACCACATCTGGCAGCAGCATTAGCAGAGGGACACTTTCACAGAGGCAAAGTGTGAGTCTATTGTGTATGTTACTGTAACACGTGAGCCCAATCTTGTCATCACTTTCCCAAAGATGCTGTCCCATTTACTCTGTTT